>NC_051161.1:45880598-45961288 GCF_013339745.2 Dermacentor silvarum | reverse complement strand
AATCAAGCACTGTTTTGAGTGCGTATGAAGGCTTCATAGCTGTCACGGTAGCGATGCGTATGCACGGCTCGCGCATGGATGCTTAGAAGGTCTCCAGAAACGTGCAGTGCATTTGGCTTCAAAGCGACGAAACCACTGGCTGCACCGTGAAAAATCCGCTCAGTAATCCTTGCCGGAGCAGGAGCAGTTGTTCTGGATTGGGTTGCTGACATAAGATTTGTGCCGCGCACACATGCATAAGCGCTTTTGCTGAGCAGCTGCGAGTATACTGCACAGTGGTGCTTACACTGAACTGAGCGGAACGTCAAGCTCAATCGGTATAATCCTTTATTGGATGCCGACAAATGCCGACCGTTTTCCTGCAGTCTCATCATGTGCACCATCGTTGTGCAACGGCTCGAACTCAGCTGGCGCCGCTGCTCATCGCGTCAGCGTATTTAGACGCCTACCACCGAACGATAACTATTGTTATTGCTTTAGATTCTTCGCCTTCGGGGGAAACTGTCAACTTTAAAAAATAAATTTATTAGCTTTAGCCACATCGTAGGCTTTTTCTATTATCTTATACGTGCTTTCTGTTTTTTCATTTGTTGTATTTCTTGTATTGTGTTTACTCGTGAACAACGCGCACGGGCTTTCTCGCTAATAAGTTACGCAAATATGTCCTTAAGCGCCCCTTATGTATCAGTGTAGGACCCTTAGAAGAAATCAACGTAATAAAGCTATGAAGCATAAAGAATGTATGTATAGGGCTCATAAATTACAGTGTTAGCAGTAGGGCATTGTGAGACTAAGATACATTTCGGCCCAGCATCGAGTGTCCCGTAGGTGTAACGGATAAACCAGTAGTCGTCTAAATTGGCGTGGCACTGTTTCGCGTAATTGTCCAAGTCCAGGTCGGTGAGCAGACGCATCCATCGGCCATCGGAAGATCTTAGCCAAAGACAAGCACTGTTGAACACGTACAACAGAAGCGGGTGAACTGCTGGCGATCCTCGCACGATTACGCAGGGTAATCCGGTAGAGGGCGGCGAACGTACTAAGTAAGCAAGGCCCGTGCGTTCCGCACATATCAAAGGCGTTGCCCATACCGGGAGTGCTTCCATATCTGGAAGACCTGGATATATTGAGGAACTGAGGTGGAGTGCTTGCGTTAATCCACGGGAGGCTTCAACCAGCAATGGAGCGACGCTCATGACAATGCAGAACTTGGGCTCATTGCCTCTGTAACGCTGCCGATAGACAGACAACGTGCTCAGCAAGTCTTGGTTCCAAGAACTGCATATTCTGTAATTGAGGGTTGCCTTGTGCCACACCTGCCGGTTGTCCATAAGAGACGAAGTTGACCACGTCGACGACGCTCTCGACGATCGCATTCGTATCGCGTGTTACCTGTTTGCACGATAACGGCAAGCGGCCCATGATGGTTGTTGAGCCGAAAGATCCGCCGGAGGCTGTTGAAGACGGCGTGCAGTGCCTTAAACGTTGTCGACGGTGCTGCTTTTGCAGATGGGTTCACCTTCCAACCAGGGGATGGCGACACCGTCGACGAAGTGGGATCTTAACAGCGCCATCGTGTGGTGTCCAAAGCGAGACCGTGCCGGAATCTCTGCCCAGGAGCACAGCTGGGCGTAGTCCTCGCGGTACCACCAATGGCCACAGTATCTTCACTCTACGGGCGCTGGCATTGAACGCAGCGAACTTAAGCTTCGCCAGGCCGTACACTTCGTCGAAGTTCTCTGCTCGGCTGGTTGGGACACCATCCTTGCACACCGATGACCAGTAGACGATGTTTGGCAGAGCGAGAAGGGTAGGTTTCCCGGCAGAAATCGTGGAAGCCACCCCTGTGAAACCTGGATTGTTGTACAGGCAGAAGATGTTGGGACGACTTGGTTGGTGCAATGCAGGGGAGTTGCAGCGGTTGCACAAGATGGGACGTCGTCACTGATGTGCCTTATTTGTTGGCAGCTGGCCGGAATCCCTGCCAGGGATCCCCGTTGACCATGTTGGCGGTACCGGATACTGGTACGTATGTACCACCGTCTTCGCAGTGCCAGAGCTCTTGGTCGTGCTGAATGGTCCGCTGGTGAGGTGCTCATGTCTCGGGCAGGCGTCGCCAGGTAGGAGAGGATGACCATTCCTAAGGGAGGCTGAGCGTTGTCCCGGCAGCTACGCAGAAAACCCACATCTGTAGGCATGTGACGCGGCAGTTGCTGCAGGCACTTCCGGTGTTGGAGGCGGCTCTTCACTTCTGCAGGAGACTTTGCTGGTTGCGGCGTTGTAGGCCGAGGAACGGCGACACAGGGTATATCACCTTCTTGCCATGTTTTTTGCTTCAGAACTCCTTGGGTGATTTCGAGCGGCGATGACGTCAGAGCCCTTGGGAATGGTGAGGCCGTTGTACTTCTGGGGTTACCGACTTGGAGGATCGAAGAGGATCATTCTACCGGAGGGATGTCCGGGAAGTCATCGATTGGAGGCGGTGGTGATAACGATGATGCCCGGGTCTTCGAGAGCACGACGGCGCGCATTCTTGGTGGACTAAATGTCGCGTGTCGCCTTGCGCCCTTATCACATTTGATGGAGATTCCTCGGCGCTCGTGCTGTGATCGTACCTGGTGTCGGTGACTGTGGCAAGGGTCCCGGGTGACATGATATGGTACGAGGTCACTTTGTCACCCACGCTTGAGTCGTGCGTGCTGTACCGCCGTGCTGCCCGTGGCAAAGCGGCATTTTTGAGGTCAACCTTCTTGACGGATTGCGCTCGCAGGTGGTGTTGTCGTTGAGATGATGTGCCAGGCTCATACGACATGAAGTCGCTCGAATGGATAGCCCTCCCGGTGGTAAGAGGCTCCGACACGAGACTGAGTCGGTGGTGACGGGTAGCCGTGGTCGTCTTAGAGATCTGGGTGTGTGCCTCCGGCCGCTTCCGTGGCTTTCGATGCAGAATCGGGGAAGTCCCGCTGTCGGCCACGTAACTCTGGTCGACGGGTTATATGAAAGATGCTTCGGATGTCATCCGATAATCGTCCGGGCTTGCTGTTGCTGGAGAGATCCAGGAGACGGTGGACTCTGATCTTTTACGTGAGATGACTTGGAGATCTGCCGAAATCTTCCAGGACCCTGAACGAAGGAGAGCTTTTTTCTGAGGGGTCCATGCGGTGGCGTTGTTGTTTTCTTCTTATCTTGTGGCTCGTACCCACTATGGAGCATGGTGAAGAATGAAGTGGATGAAACGGATGCGTTTAAAACCTAGTTATAACTTGCAAATATAAAGCAAAAGGTAAATTCAAGTTACAGGTAAAGATATAAGAATGTGGTGTCCAATAAAACTACGAGAAATAGTTGAACAATGCAATCGCTTGGAATTGAATCAATAAGAAATCCTGAACGGTGGCGAAAGAACAGCTTGGCGGACCAGGAGAGTCCACGCTCGAAAAGAAAAACTGCGATTATCAGTTGCAGGCCAAGTTCGCGAAAGGGATATTGAACATGTTTTTATCAAAGTAGTTAAATGAGGATATTACAAAAAGATGTGAATGCTTCGACCTCATTGCAAAATGATGTTGAATATTCAAAAGTGGGCACATGATCACTAGCTATTGGGCAGACATCGAGATAAAAATGTCCAGCAACAATACATGAATGACATATGATTAAACATCAAATGAATATATTTCGTGTATATTTAGCGATAATTAGAAAAACGTCATAATTACAACAACATGGGACAGTATGAAATCACGCGAGAGAGGGCGTTCCTAAACTTCAACGCATCCTCTGAAATCTTCATGATTTGCAGTGCTTATTGCGTTTGCGCCGTGGGCTTTCAGACCCTCTGCGCATGCGCTACTTCGCCTGCGCGCCGCCCCGCTACAGACTGCGCTCCGCGAGAGTCACGCGTTCCCGTGTTCACGCTTTCTTTCTGAACAATTAGCGACGCACCCGGTGAAAATGCTTCGTCTAACCGCTGCTGCCAAACGAGCTGCACTAGAAGAGGCTCAGCGCCGCCGCCGAGAGGACTCTTGTGATTCAGAATCAATTATTTGCCATAATATATCGCGAATTCAGACACCTAAACAGCTGCGCTCGAAATTCGCTATTGGGAGTATCGTAACCGTCGTTGAATTTTGTCTTCAGGTCTTCACTCAAACTGAGACTCACCAAAATTCTACTCAGCCAGGCTCACTCAGACTCAGTCGCCAGAATAAGATTAGGGCAGGTTTACTTGGCCTGCAGACTCTCACTAACTCATTGTTTCTCGTGAATTGAACACGCAATTTTGGTAGTGGAATTTTGCTGAAGAAAGAGTGTGGTGAAAAGATTTTAAAAAATGCGAATGTTTATTTGTGTTTGTGCATGCGTGCATCGTGCCCGCATCGTGAGTCAGACGTGAAAGTGTTTATGTTTCGCAATCGATTCGATTTCCTGAGATTACAAGCACATAGATGGCGTACTCACACATCAATGACACTAGATAGATGGAAACACAGGAAAAACGATAACAGTGAAGGGAAAGAAAAATGCGGCCATAATGAAACACAGAGCGCTATGGGGATACAATAAGTACGAGGTGCTCCGGGGTATTTGGAAAGGTATAATGGTTCCAGGACTTACATTTGGAAATGTAGTTGTTTGCTTGAAATCAGGGGTACAATCATGATCGATGGCAACCGAAGGTCAGTGGGCGCCCCTCGGATTGGGCGCTCACGGGAAGACTACAAATGAAGCTCTGCAGGGTTATATTGGATGGGCAAGTTTTGAAGTCAGGAGCGCAGAGTAAAATTGATTATGAACGACTGAGGAATATGGAAGCATGTATATGGGCCGAGAGACTGTTCGAATATTTGTACAGGAAAAACATTGATTCACAGTGGAGGAAAACCTAGGACTTACGGCAAGTACGCGACCGGTGTATAAAGTAACATGGCACAAAGAAGGTCAAGCGCAAAGTCAGTGAGGCTGACACAATCTCAGGGTGGCGGCAATGGAAAAGAAACCTTCTATGAGTAACTCTCAAGAGGAAAAAAAAATAAATCAGAAAGAAACAATACGATAACTCAAAGGGAATCTCTATTTTTCGAAGCGAGATCAGGATGGCTTAGAACGCGCACTTATAAGGCGAGGTACAATAAAGAACAAGAAGCATGTGCTTACTGCGGTAAAGCTAGGGAAACGATGGAGCATGTTCTATAGGAATGTGAAGATATTTGCCGAGCGGTCGATTTAGGCGCCTCTCGCCTCCTTGAAGGCCTTGGGTTCAGCGAGAACAGGGGGAAAGTAAACATTTCCACAATATAGAATAGTAAGAGGCGATTGGAAGATTGGTGGAAGAAAAGTAGGGAAACAACAAACATCTACAATAGAAAGCTTCCAGTAAGGCTTCAGATAGTTTGGTGATGGAAAGGTTTTCGTGTTTTTTTTTTTTTTTTTGTTTCTTGATGACAGGTAGACATTAGGCAATACAACAACGAGCTTGATGGCGCTACCCACCGCCCCGTTCCAAAGGGCTCCTAGCATCCATCCGTCAAAATCGATAATATGCAGGCTAGCTATGCAGACGATTAAATCATAACTGCAAGCTTGGGCGGAACATCATGCAATATTGGCCGAACTTCAGAATATCTTTAGGATCGGTATACGTCTGGTTGATAACTTCTTCGTTCTTACTGAGTGTATTCAAATATCCAGAGAAGAAGGAAGACCGTTATATGTGGCTTCTTTAGGCATTATGGGAGCGTATTACAAAATGAACCGCATCTTTTTGTGGGATATTCTTAAGCGGAGAGTCTTAGGCAATGACTGTATATAGGTTTTGAGGGAGACTTACTTAGAAAATAGCGTCTGTGTTGAATGAGAAGGGGATGAGGAGCGAGGAGAAAGTTGATATCTCCAAAGGTCTGAGACAAGGGTGCCCTTTCTCCCTGCATTTGTTTATAAGAATGACAATTTTCGCTACAAGGAATTAATATCCTGTTTAAGCTCTCAAACAGTCAGTGTCACACACCCGTGAACGAGGCGCCAACGCCGGGCCAAATTCCAAAGCCGACTTATCAGCTTCTGGAAATTACCCCCCGAAAGCAAGGACAATTAATAAGGGGCCCTCTGGTGCGCCAGCGAATGCCAGTTGTAGTCCAAAGACCGAGTCAGAGCGTATAGTGTCAAAACACAACAAAATATATCCTTCAAACAAGGCAGTTACATACACACGTGCACACTTCTGCTAGACACATCACAATACAATTCAGATGGGTATAACAAAACACTAGAAAATAATTAACGACAAGAACTAAGAGTCCAACACTTATAGCACAGAATGAATTGAAACAATAGAATAGAAAAGGTCCAATCGTATTCGCCCGTGCTGGTCTTGATCCGGACGATGTCGGCAAAGCACGAGGCAAATCTCGAAGAAGGAACTTCTTCCGGAAATGCAGACGCTTGATGATCTCGTCGACTAGCTTGCCGGGGAATCTCCTTCTTCCGCATACGGTCGGTCTTCACGTCACATCTCTTCACCGGCGCGGTCTGATCCCCCTCCGAATCCCGCACGGCGCTTTTATTGCCTCGCCGGTGGTTCTGGAACCTTCGGTAAGAGTTGTGATCCCGTAGCATGAACAAAGCCTGGAAATATTCTAGTCATTTCTCGCGTCTTCGACCGCGGCCGTTGGAGCGTCGTCTAGGGGGTGGTGACTCATCCGTGGGCGCACGCTCACGCTGTAGTACTCCACCTTTCTCTCTCTCTCTCGACTCGCCAGGTGAGAGGGTGTTACGGCTCGCAGCTCTCTCTCTCTCTCTTTCGTTACCGTCGCCTTCGCGTATCTTGTCGTAGCTTCTAGGCTCCATTGATCGCGTCAGCTGTATGTTGCGTATACGCTCCCTCCCTCTGTCCCAGCTGCCGCTGGGCCGTCTTGTTTCCTTGCTGGCTTGAGTGATGCGCGGCGCGCGCTTCGTATATGCACTCTTTTGTGGCAGTCAGGCACCATGGTAGAACAGCAGCTGCCAGATTTATTTTATGCAGGCGACAGGGGGCTTCTTCCTAACAGGAAAAGTGATATGCAGCTTCTGGCTAATATCTGTGGACAGGAAGCTGAGAATTGAGGATTGAAATTTAGCGTTATAAAATCAGGTCTTATGCTAAGTAATGAAAATAGTGAACAGACTCAATACAGGTCCGGAAAATATATACCTCGGGTAAAAGAATGCAAAACACCTCGATATATGCGACCAAGGCGTTTGCGACCAAGAAATGCGACCATAATGAAACACAGAGCATTACGGGGATACCAGGTTGTCCGGGGAAACGTGAGAAGGTGTAACGGCTCCAGGACCTACATTTGGAAATGCACTTGGTTGCTTCAGGGGCACGATAAGGATTCGATGGCAAACAAAGTTCAGAGCGATGCCTCGCATTGGGTGCTCACGGGAAGAGTACAAAACAAGCAATAAAGGGTATTATATGGACTGGACAATTTTGAAGTGAGGGAAGCTGAGAGGAAAATTTATTTCGGGGACAGACTGAGGAATATATGAGAGACAGTAATGGGCTGCGAGAGTGTTCAAGTACTTTACAGGAAAGATATTCACTCACAGTGGAGGAAAGAACTAGGAAGCTTACCAGCAAGTTTGCGACCGCTATAATAAGCAATATGACAGCAAAGAACGTTGAACGCAAAGTCAGAGAGGCTGAGACAATCTCCTGGGTGGCGGAAATGGGAAGAAAATCGGCAATGGGTAACTACCTAAGAGGTAAAAACGAGGAAACGAACAATTTATGATAACTCAAAGGGAAGCCCTTTACTTTTGAAGCAAAATCCCGATGATTTAGAACGCGTTGTTATAAAACGAGGTACGCTAAGGAAGTAAAAGCGTGCTTTCTGCGGCAAAGCTAGGGAAACCATGGAACAAGTTTTATTAGAATGTGACCCAGCTGTCCGTATAGTCTCTGCTGGCCTCCTTAAAGCCCTGGTGTTCAGGGATAACAGGGGGAAAGTGAACATGTACCCAACAGCGATCGGTAACAGGCGATGGTTTCCAATCGCTTTTGGTGGGAGAAAAGTGAGGGGACAAGAAACAACGGAGGCGAAAAAAATCAGATTTTCTTGTCATGGTTGCGAAGTTTGATTCAAGGAATTTGTTGTCGGTGTAAAAGTGCAAGAAAATAAAAAATGAAAAATAATGAAATAAGAAAATAACAGAAAAAGATAGATAAGCCATTAGCCAATAAAAAAAAAAAGAGCTTGGTGGCGCAACCCACCACGCCTTTTCAAAGGGGAAGCTCATAGATCATCTATCCATCCATCCATCCAACCACGCCCAGCGAAGCCATGACTATCGATTCGCAAATCACTCATTTCTTGTCGTCTATTATTGGCTCGATTATTTACACGAGTATTTGGCACATTCCGGGGCTCGTGAGCGTCGGTTACAATGCTTAGCGAGGTTTCCAGGGTAGGTTACAAGCTGAAATTTGTTTGCGTGCTGCGTAAGTCTTGTCTTAATGCATGTGGACGTTTGTCTTCCGCATGCACTATAGACTTGCTGCAGACTAAGCCATACATTATGCAGATATCCGACCACGGTTGCCTACTGCGAACATGCTGGTTCTGGCTGAGCACGCGTGATTCCGTGGTCCTGAGCCTTGTACCGTCGAATAAAAAAAAAAAAAGCTCACTGCGTACACGAATAGAAGTGGCTCGACGAGAAATCGCAAAACGTGTTCTTTCTTTTTGCATTCTGCCCTTGCGCCCGAGCGCTAGTGATGTCGTAGCTTTCTTGTTTACAGACATGAGGGTTGTTTATACGCGACTTTTACTTCACACCCAATGAACTTCTGCGCATGTTATAATGCGCATCTCTTTTCTTCGCTGCTTTCTTTTCTACTATTGGCCTTGTTACACAAGCTTTGCAGATCTTGCGGTGCTGAGAATGTGACGTGTAGGTCATCTTTGCTCGCTATCATTTCTGGCGTGTGGGCTTAGGTGTGCACATGCGGGATAAATACCGGCCGCCATTTTTATTCTTGCACAGTAATTTTTTTTTCAGCTAAATGCACGAAGCATTTTTTCAGCGATTGAAACAACAACTGAAACAGGGAAGCCGCTTGCGTTCAACGTTGCCACCTGCAACTGCAAGGCTTTTTAATATCATTTGATCATACGGTTTACTAATGCATTTAAATAAACAAGACTACACAACACATCTGTTAAAGAGTTTTGAGTGGCCACTATAAACAGTCATTAGCCCATTCCCGCCTTCTTTCGTATACGCCAGCACGTATGGTGGGGATTCCTTAATTTTTTTCAAAGAGGCTTCTTTTTATTTCTTTTCTTCTTTTTGGTGGGTTAAATGTAAGTTCTAGTCCTTCGAATACCTCACGCAAGGTATCCATAACATAATCAACATTAACTTAACTGCAAGTAGCTCGCAAACTGTAAATAGAGTAGAAAATCGTTCACGGACAGAAAGCATGCAACCGCACCCACGAATTTCGTTGTCTGCCTTATAACATTCGTCCGGTGCTTTTAAGTCAATGCGTTCTCAAAATCAACATGAACGAAGTAGCCCCTTTTATTGCTCTGCACTCGTTGTCTTTTTACTCCCTTACCCTTACCCTTTCCCCCCGGCCCACAGCCCCACTGCGGACCACTGTAAAGGTGTCAGCAGAAACCTCCACCCTCCCCCTACACAGATATAGTGCGGTAAGCAGTAATTTCTTTTTTTCCTTTTCGTTTTAGTATTTGTTTCTTTCTTTCTTAATTTATTTATTTATATACATAACAAGAATTACTGCTACTAAGGTGTTGTAATTAGTTGATTATGCATTTAAATTTCTTGAGCGAATCACGTAATTCACCTCGAGTAGTTCAGCTTATTCCACTAATTAATAGCCACATGTGATATCTAACTCATCGTTAACAAAAAAAAAAACGCTTAGTGTGTGAAGCCGGGCCTTGTTGATAGGGATACGTTGGTTTCTCAAGTGTACGCTTTGCATAAAGCGAGTCTCCCTAATAACGAATGACACAAAACACAGACACTTTATGGAAAAAAGGAGAGAGTGAGTGAGTGAGTGATTAACATTATTTGGTCCAAGATAGACGCGAGTAAACTCGAAAAAAAAAAAGCCTTGCGAATTGCACTGCGCTAGAGATTGAAAGTTGCAAAAAATTCATCGGCCCTTCCACTCTGTGGAGCAGGACGACCAGCGAAGCTGTTATATGTTCTGCTAAATTGACCAAATTATATATATATATATATATATATATATATATATATATATATAAAGAAGCCAACAAGCAATGACACCAAGGACAACATAGGGGAAATTACTTGTACTTACTAATTGAATTAAAGAAATTAGGAATTAATGGAAATGATCTCACCGTGAGGGCATCGCACGCGTAACGCGAAGACGTGGTGGGTTCGTTCCCCACCTGCGGACAGTTGTTTTTTCATCCATTTTCATTTCCATTAATTCCTAATTTCTTTAATTCAATTAGTAAGTACAAGTTTTTCCCCTATGTTGTCGTTGGTGTCATTGTTTGTTGGCTTTTTATGATACGATTAATCAAAATCGGGCCCCTCGGTTCCCTTTCTTCTCGTCATTAATATATATATATATATATATATATATATATATATATATATATATTGTGAGACGTCGACCATGCGATGCCTTTATTTCCGAGCAGTCGCCCGAGTCAGAGACGAAGCACCGCACGCGACAAAAGATGATGATGAGTCGTATGTACAGATGACGACGACGATATGCACAAATAGCGCTCACACAAGATGATGAGTCGTTTGTACAGATGACGACGACGATATGCGCATAATGCGCTCACACTAACTTCCCCCCCCTTCAGGAAAGCGGTCAGCAAAACCGCAAGCTAGAAAGGGTAGGTACGGCGCATGTAGGGTTTCAGGCGAGATACGTGAACGATTTACGTAGTGCGGCGGCGGCGGTCAGTAGCTGAGCGGACAGGAGTGACGCGGTAGTTAACGGCCGAAGTTCGTTGCAAAGCGGTGTAGGGGCCGAGATATCTGTGGAGAAATTTTTCACAGAGCCCCGGTGCGCGAACAGGTGTCCACAAAAGAACTTCGTCGCCTGGGCGGAACGAAGCAACGCGACGCGTCGCATTATATCGAATTTTCCTTTTGTCCTGAATGGTAGCGGTTTTGGCGCGGGCAATTTCATGGCACCGGGAGATGCGAGCGGCAAATTCTTCAGGAAGAGACGCGGATGGAGCAGCAGGTGCTGAAAGGAGTGTAGTGTCCAAGACGAAAGACGGCGCACGACCGTACGGAAGAAGGGAAGAAGGGACTGTAATTGGTTGTATACGTTGGACGGCAGTGTTATACGCAAACGTCACGAAAGGTAGAATGGTGTCTCAGTTGGTGTGATTGGGTCGAACATACATTGACATCATGTCAGACAAAGTTCGATGAAAACGCTCCGTAAGACCATTTGTTTGCGGATGGTACGATGATGTGGTCTTATGGGTGGTGTACGAGGTCTGGAGGACTTCACGTAGGACATGCGATAGGAACGTCTTGCCACGGTCACTCAGGAGGACACGAGGTGCGCCGTGGCGCAAAACGATACTGTGCGCGAAAAACTCGGCGACTTCGGAGGCAGTACCAGAGCGAAGAGCAGCTGTCTCAGCGTACCGCGTTAGATGATCCACAGCGGTAACGATCCAGCGGTGACCAGCGGGCGTGAGTGGGAGGGGCCCGTACAAGTCTATGCCCACCATTTCGAAGGGGGTGGACGGGCATGGTAGAGGCTGCAGAGGACCCGCTGGAAGGGATGTCGAGCGTTTTCTGTGCTGGCATGACGCGCAGGATCCAACGTATTTTGCAACAGAGGTGGAAAGGCCCGGCCAGAAACAACGCGTTTTGATGCGGTCGTAGGTCTTATGAAAGCCCAAGTGGCCAGCCGTCGCGTCGTCATGAAATGCTTCTAATACTTGGAGTCGAAGTGAGCGAGGTATGACTGGTACCCATCGGTTACCGGAAGGATGGTAGATTGATCAAAATAACGCTCCACCTTGAAGCTTAAAACGCGAAAGTTGTCGTCTTAAGCGACTGTTGGGGGGTCGTGCCAAGCCAGTAAGTCGGTCGATCAGCATACGGCAGTATGGGTCAGTACGTTGGAGTGAGACGAGGTCAGTAGACGGGGAGAAAGTCAACTGAGGCAACTGACTGTCCCGGGCTACTGGGCGTGTGCTGAGACGTTACGTGTGGCTAGAGGGTGACGTGCATACCGAAGGTGAAGCATGGGCGTCTGGGGACAGCGGGCAGCGCGACAAAGCGTCGGCATCTTGATGTTGTTTGCCGGACTTATACGTGACAGTGAAGTCATATTCCTGTAAGCGCAGTACCCAACGGCCGAGGCGTCCAGACAAGTTTTTCAGGGACGACAACCAACAGAGAGCATGATGGTCGGTCACAACTGTGAAATGGCGGCCGTAGAGATAGGGACGAAATTTCTGTATTGACCACACGATGGCGAGGCATTCCTGTTCTGTAATCGTGTAGTTGCGCTCAGCAGGAGAAAGAGCACGACTTGCATAAGCCACGACTTGCTCTTCGGACTTCTGATTCCGCTGCATTCCATGCCCACTGGCATCAGTGTGTAGAATAGTCGGGGCCGTTGCATCGAAATGACGGAGCACGGGCCCTGACGTGAGAACTCGTTTGAGGGTCTGGAAGGCGGCTTCACAGTCGTTCGACCACACAAAGGACGCGCTCGAAGTCAGAAGTTTGTGTGGAGGAGCGGCGATGGTGGCGAAGTCACGGACAAAGCGGTGGAAGTAGGACGCTAGTCCTAGAAAGCTGCGGAGTTCTTTAAGTGCGGTTGGTGGCGGAAATTGCAGTACTGCAGTGATTTTATTGAGATCAGGCTGGATTCCATGCTTACTGACGACGTGGCCCAATACTTTAATGCTTCGGCTTGCAAAGCGACACTTCTTAGTATTGAGTTGGAGACCAGCTTTTGCTAGACACGCGAGAACTTGGTCTAGACGTTGTAGGTGCTGGGAGAAACTCGACGAAAAGATGACAATGTCGTCCACATATCGTGCCAAAGCCACGATATAATCATATCGTGGCTTTGGCACGTAAATCTCTATCATTAATTAAAATTTGTTTACGTATTTGTGAAAGTTGAACTGCTTTTTTCAAGCGACGAATACAAGTATGTATAAAAGGCGAGCATTCACAGAAATAGCGAGGGAACTGCTGCGCATGATTATCCATGTTGAGGTGGAGGGGGAGGTCACATTGCGCAGATCGGTTCGCGGGCTAGCCTCGATAAAAATGTCCCGCAACCTCACTTAGGTGTGAAACATGAGGGCTAGGTGGTGGTAAAGGATTACCAAACCACCCACCCTAAGGCAGGAGTCGGGGTTATATTACACGAGGAAGAGATTCGAAATGGCTGTAGTGGTCCGCCTATCCTTAGAGCACTGCCGATGCGTGGCTAGCTTCCCAATTGCGACGTGGGGGTCGTATTAGTCAGCGTGAGCAACGAACTGCCGTATAATCCATGGAAGGCTTCCAAGAGACATTAGGCCACGCTGAGCACTGGAGTGAACTTGGTGTCGTTTGCGATATAATGCGGCCATTTGTGAATCTGTTCTACTACCTCGAAGGCAAGTGGCCTGCAGAATGTGTACGGGAGACTGCGGTTGTCTCACTTATCGCATATCCTAGAACACGTAGTTGACAGCGTCGACTATGCGATTGAGAAGTCTCGGAAATTCGTTGAACTGCAAGATCTTGCGGAACGAACACGCGGCATGCAGTTCCGAAGCGCTTTCGGCTGATCGACTATCGCACATGACTTCGGCTTCCCGCTCGTGGGTGGCCAACCCATCAAGGAGATGTGACCTCACTATCTCCATCGTGTGCTGCGGGCGAAGCGAGAGAGAGCACCGAAATCTGGGAGCAGAAGTTTTCGCTACTGCGCCCAGAAGACGTGCCGTGGTGCGGCCAGCGGTGAAACAGGCCGGCGTCTACGCCAATTTGCACTCCCTGTGCACAGATGGCCGGAATTAACTCCCGCCTATGGTTCTGCAGTGTTTAGGTTTGCCCGCGCTGGCAATGTGAACGAGTGCATGGCCTTTGTCCTGATGATGCAATATTCCTGGGTTGCAATCGGAGGCGTTAGAGGCTCGGCATGGGCGCTGCTCAAGTACTACACTCCGTCGTGGCTGCGTCGGAAAGAATGGCGATTCCCAGGGGCATTGCTAGCGTTACCGCTAGCACGATGCAGAACGTCCATATCTGCAAGAAAGGTACGCAGCCAGTCGGGTAACACTCAGGCGTCGCTGACGGGCGTCGCTTTTGATAACGGATGAGGAGAGACCCGATGACAACTGATGCTCCGGAGAAGGCCGCATCTTGACACGTGCAGTCGTTTTCCAGGATTGCTCGACAACATCAGGCGACGACGTTGAAATAATTCCCGAGTGCTGGGGGGCATTGCTATTCTTTTGTTCGAAAGCACGACTTCGTGAATGGGATCCGTCCCACTCGATGGATGCCTGACACTCGTCGACTGGTGGCGTTGCCCCTCGTGACGACAACTAGGGATTGTAGGTCATCACACTAAAGTATTTGTTGGACTCCAGATTGTGGATGATCATTCTGGTCTTGTCTCGGAATGACACCGATGAATGATTCGTCTCGAATGACACCCCTGTGCTCAAGGTAGGAAGTGACGTGATAATCTTGGATGGCACCTCTGCGTCATGGTTAAGACACTGTCCTTGCGTGAGGTGCTGGTGTCGTGCAGGTGGCGATCTTGTCGTTTATTCAGCGTTTGACTTAGAGACGGAGCTTGTTGCTCGTGTAAGTTCGATAGTGCGTTCGAGATGACGTCATTGTTGGCTTTTTGGGAGCCTCATGTCCTGGTTCGGAACTTTGACCTCCGCTAGTAGTGATTCCACTGGCGTAGACGCTCCCAACATTCGTGCCGGATTGCTTTGGTGGCTTTCGATGAAGGTTAATCGAAGACGCGCCAGTGCTCACGTAGTCCTAGCCCTTGGGTGTGTTCTTGAAGCCGAGTTTGCCCTTCAGACTCCACCGGTGAATCGCTGCGGACACCCGGGTGAATCTCGGTGATGGCGTAAGTGAACTTCCCTCATCACTGTGGGCTTTCTGAAGATCATGATGATAATGATGATCCCCAAAGCAATGCGTATATCCATAACAGGTGATTGACCAAGAAGCGGACAGTCCACTTGAAATGAAAAGCGTGTCAACCAAAGTCGACGCGAAAGTAGACAAGGTCGATGCACATGGTATACGTACTTAGATGTACTGAAACTGCAGTATTAAAGAAGATGCAATGTTTTATAATCGGATGGTATTCTTGCAATACTGGCATTATTTTACAGCGAACCTGCATATACGGCTAGGATCCCGGGATTTTTTTTTTTTGCGCCCATCACATCGACAAAAAAAAAAAAAAAAAAAAAAAAACAGGTGGGCCGATCCCGGCGGCTGTGCAGCGCCAGGAGCGATGGCTCATAACCCCGTAAGACAGAGGCATAAAGCGAACATAGAGCACAACTTTCGTTTCAATAGGAAACGCACAAATAAATAAAATCAGAGCCCTTTCACTAGTGTGAAGATGGACCCAGCGAAGCTGTGATTGTGGTGGGTCTGCTATAGTGAATATTGCTATAGTGATTTTATATGTTATCATTATTGACTATATTAAACGTCTTTGGCATGTTCGTCAAAGAGCAAGGACACCGGCGTATTGTTTTCGCGCAGCGCGATGGCCAAGTAGTGCGTTTGCTGCGGCAACTCATCCCCATCGTCATAGACTAGCGTATGAGCCACAGCGTTCATAGCCGTGGCACACTGCCCGGCATCGTCAGGATCCTGGCTTCAGGATCCTGGAAGATGAGGATAAACGAGCATCCGTCCCATAGCAAGTCCAAAGGGCAACTGCTGATAACAGCGCTAGCGCGATCTCTACGTCACGAGGCAAAATGGCACAACGATTGGCGGGACGTGCCGCCGCCGAGTATCGCGACACTTGTGAAAGAGGCATCGGCGGTGGCGAGAGGTATAACAATGGGCCATCCATCATCCGTTTTGACGCCTCGGCTAAGGCCCAACTGGCGGGAAACCGCCAACCACATGAAGCCGAACCACTACGCACGTGGAGCCGAAATTGTTGATCTACTTCCGGTCTATCTACTCCCATTGCCGGACGCGATCTCTTGGAACCTAGCCTATAACAGCTTTGCTGTAAAATAAAATAAATAAACCTTTTCACGCCGACATTAATGTAGACACCTTATATGAGCAGTGTTATAGTTAGCGGCAGTGGTATTGCTATAACTTTCAAAAAGGCCTATAATCGCCTAATAACTGCGGCAGGCACGCCAATGAGGAATGTGTATGGAATTTGTAAACCTATACGCATTAGCCGCTGGGTAAAAGTTTCTTGGCATCGAAACGAACGTTCGAGATCGGGCGCACGCAAATGTGCATTCCCGTCCAAACAAGCGGTCATTTAGGAGGTCGTTAAGTGACCGACAGGAGGCACTTAACAACGGTGAACTACTGAACATTACTAGTAGAGATACAGGGGTCACCAGGACTAAGCGCATAAAGCTTACCTGGATTTCACTGCACTCAGTTGCTGCCCCCCCCCCCCCCAAAAAAAACGAAAAAAAAAAACGACTGGAGCGTTATACCTGGTAACTATCGGCAGTTATTACGCGAATGAAAGCTAATCGCTCTCATTTTGCCTCTTGAAAGCGTACGTGGTTAACCACGCTCCCGATCGTTTTTAGACACGCAGCACCTGGCAGTCTTAGTGAAGTCTAAATTTGGTGCAGCAGGCACGACACACCAGGCGTCCAACGCAGCTGCCCACCCACCCGCGAACCTGTTCTTCAAAGTCGATTCTCGTTTCTTTTAAACGTCGAAATGTCTCGGGCAAGCATTTAAAAAGGGATAATTACCAACAAAGCACCTAATTAATCCGCGCACTTATAATTTCGCAACATATAACCTTCAACGTACTCTAAAAATATCCAGTACGGCTAAGTGGCTTGATTATTTGGATAGGCGGGAACAACTTCTAGTGTCCCACTTTCGGCGTTTAGATTTACGGTTTCAAGCAGTTCTAGTCGCCCCACCAACGTCGTGATAATATTCCGGTTGTTCTCTCTGTACAGAGAGAGAGAGAGATAAGTTTAATGATGCGAAATGCAGAGAGGTCGGCCTGAGGTAAATTCCTCTAGCCAGCTACTCTGCGTTGGGGGAAGGGGAAGAGGCTCTGTACAGCAGCTGTACACAGCAGCTGTACATGTATTAAGGGCAAATGCTTCTTTGAGACAGATAAAAGGAGGGTATTTTAAAAGAAACGTCACACTAATACCGGCAACAAAAGAGATGTAGTGTCGTTGAGCAGAATAAGGACGAGAAGAAACAATGTGTGTATCGAGCGTAATGCACACCGTGATCACCACACGAAGAAGCGTTTATTGAAGACACGGGAACGCATATATAGCCGCGCTTGCGCACAGCGTTGCTCTCCTTGTTCGCCCAGTGTTGCTGCCTTGGCTGGCCGTTGCATCCTCCTTTCTTTGAAGAAGGAAAACACTGAAAACACAGATAGGACTGAAAGCATTGAAAGCACTGAAAGCACTGAAAGCACTCAACATCGATGCGTAGCAGTCGACACTCCTAGGCTGTTTCAGTCTGCTGGAACCCGTGCGTGTAGGCCAGGCGGTCTGGGGGTCTTCGCGGTCTGGTAGATCGTCGCAGTGAATCTGCAATGTTGGGCACTCCTGGTGTGCCTGCTGGTGGTCGGTCCTGTGTGGCCTGCGGAGGTTCTTGCCTCTGCTGTGTGACAGCGCTCGGAGATGAATCAGGGGCGTCGTCGCAGTCGTCCGCCTGGTAATGGATGGTTCGATAGAACGCTTCTGGTGTTTTGCGAAGGTGCTGTCTATTTCGACGGAAAATCCGGCCATCCTCAGTCAGAACGGTGTACGATCTCGGGGCCACGAGATCTTGGACTTGCGCTTTGATATCCCATCTACCATTTCAGAGGATTCGGACGACGTCTCCCTTCTGTAGTGGAGGTAGTGGTCTTCCTGAGGTCCTTGCCTGAACATGTTTTTGAACGAGACTTGAGGATGACGCTGAAAAATTTGGAAGTAGCGTTCTTAGACTTCGTCCCATTAGCAGTTCCGATGGTGAACGGCCATCTTCGAGAGGACACACCCTGTAGTTGAGAAGGCCCAAATAGAAGTCCTCTTTCTTGGTCTCAGTCTTGCCCAGAAGCCGCTTGACCACTTGTACGCCCTTCTCGGCGAGCCCATTGGACCTGGGAAAACGTGGACTTGAAATCGTATGCACAAAGTCATAACGAGCCGCAAAATCTTTAAACTCTTTTGACGCAAACTGCGGGCCGCCATCACTGCAAACTTCTAGTGGTATTCCATGCCTTGCAAAGATCTGACGTAGTTTATGAATGACAGTTGTTGCAGAGGTCTCCTTCAGGTGCTCGACTTCTGGAAAATTAGAGTAGGCATCATAGACAACCAAAAATGCTTTCCGGCGTGTTGAAAAAGATCTGTACCAACTCTGGCCCATGGCATGTCTGGAACGCTGCGCTGGCACAGGGGCTCGTCAGGCTGTCGATAAGCAAACTTCTTGCAAACGTCACACCTGTCAATGAACTGAGCAATATCTGTTGACATTCCTGGCCAATACATCAACTTGCGAGCCCTCGATTTGCATTTTCCTAAGCCGAGATGCCCTTGGTGCACTCGTCGCAGCATCTCTGTTCGCATGCTTGCAGGCACGACTACTTTGGTTCCCTTGAGGAGTACTCCGTTGACTACAGAAAGTTCTTGTGTGAAGGACTTTAGTTCACCTTCTATAGGCATTGATGACTGCAGCCTGGAGATGACGTCTTGCGCCGTTGCATCACTGGCAGTTGCTACCTGCAGACGGGATAGGGTGGCTGGTCCGACGACGGCAGTCAGGGCGCCCACGGCATGAACTTCAACGTCCGTTGTGCCTTTTTCTGGTTGTTCCCGTGATGGGATTCGTGACAATGTGTCAGCAACAACCAATTTGCTGCCTGGAACATACTGCAACTCAAACTCGTACTTGAGCAGTCGAAGAAATAGTCGTTGCAGACGCGGTGGCATGTCGCCTATTTCCTTCTTTGAAATTGCCAATAATGGGCTGTGGTCGGTTTCGATAACGATATGTCTTCCTATGACATAATCATTGAACTTTTCACAGCCGAATGTTATGCCCAGGGCCTCTTTTTCTATTTGGGCGTACCTTCGCTCGGTTTCTGTGAGTGCCCGCGACGCGTAGCCTACCGGGCGCCAGTCTCCTCCATGTTGTTGGAAAAGCACTGCTCCGAGTGCAAATGCTGACGCATCCGTCGACAGTTTTGTGGGAAGCTCGGGATTAAAGATAGCCAGGACGGGCGCTTCCGTCAGCATCATCTTGAGCTGCGCCCACTCACGCTCGTGAACATGCGTCCATTCGAAAACTGTGTCCTTTCTAATCAGGCTGCGCAAGGCCTCAGTATGGGCTGACAACAGTGGCAAGTACTTGCCGAAATAGTTCACGGTACCAAGCAAGCGTTGAACGTCTTTCTTGGTCGTTGGCGGAGGGTGGTTTAAAACGCACTTTATCAGGTCGGGATCGGGCTCAATACCTTTGGAACTAATCTTATCACCCAAGAAGCTGATTTCAGTGCGTCCGAAAATGCACTTTTCTGCATTCAAAGTTAGGCCCTCTGCCTGTGCCCTTTCCAGCGCTTTGAACAGGCGTTCATCATGTTCCTTTTGCGTAGAACCCCACACTAGCACATCGTCAATGTACACACGTGTTCCCGGGAGGTCGTCAAATATCTGGCTCATTGTACGCTGGAAAACTTCGGGTGCAGATGCAATACCGAACGGCAGTCTGAGATACCGATACCGGCCAAACGGCGAACTGAATGTGCAGATTTCTGATGTCTTTTTGTCGAGAGGAATTTGATGAAAACCACTGTTGGCATCGAGTCTGCTGAAATACTTTGCATGCGCTAGATCCCCTTCGATTTCTTCCCGACATGGCAACTGAAAGTGCTCGCTCTTCACCGCCCTATTAATTGCTCGCGGGTCCATGCATACTCTTAAGTCCCCATTTTTCTTCCTCACGATAACCAGGGGACTTACCCAGTCTGACTGGTTCTTCCACCTTCTCGATGATGTTTGCAGCATTCATCCGGTCAAGTTCTTTCTTAAGTGGCTTCTTGAGGGCGAAAGGTACACGCCGGGTTGGCTGTACCACAGGGACAGCGTCCTCTCGAAGCACCATTTTGTACTCGCACCGCGTCCTGCCAATGCCAGTGAATAACCTCGGGAATGCCTGCTTTAGGCTTCCATATGCCTCGCTGCTGTCCACCGCGTTCACTCTGTTGACCAGACCAAGTTGCTCACTTGCCCCGAGGCCCAGAATGGCTTGCTTCTTCTTTACTATGAAGAACTCAAGTAGCACACGCCGTTTGTCTAACTGCACGGCGAGGCGAACCTTGCCACTGTGTGGTATTTCGCCACCCCCATAATGGCGCAGGATGCTCCTCGTGGGGTACGGCTGCTGCTTAGTTCCGAGCCTTTTGAACAGCGAACGCGGCAACAAGTTAGCCTGCGCTCCCGTATCGACCTTCAGCTGCACATCAGTTCCTTCAATGTTCGTTGTTATAATCCAGTCGCGACTTTCGGGGCCACGCTTACTTTCCGTCGTGCTGATCTCCAGAACGTCGAAGTCACTGTCACTCTCCGCTCCTTCGAACACGTCATCAACGGCTGCTCGCTTGCTTGTACAGCAGGCGGCGAAGTGATTAGGCTCGTGCACTTGTTGCATGTCTTGCCGAACGCCGGACACTTCCTTGGCGCGTGCGAGAAGTTGCAGTACCGGCATTTTTGGCGTCCGCGTTTCGCTTGCGTTCGTGAAACAGGTTCAATCTTGTTTTCCTCCATCCACGCCCTATTTTGCGATTCGGCAAGTTCCTCAGCTTTGCAGCATTCTACTGCTGTAACCAGCGTCAGGTCTTTCTTTCGAAGAAGTTTTTCTCGCAGGGAAGTGCTGCAAATGCCATACACGATTTGGTCCCGCAGCATGGAATCTCGCAAATCCCCAAAGTTGCACGTTCTTGCTTTCAGTTGCAGATCCCGAAAGAACTGTTCAAATGGCTCTCCGTGTGCCTGACGACGCGAGCGGAACACATAGCGTTCGTAAGTATCATTACGCTTAGGCAAGCAGTAGTTTTCAAACGCTTTAACCAACGCGTCGTAGTCCTTAGCTGCCTCCGATACTCCCGGTGATAGGTTCAGGGTATTAAACACGTCAATAGCTTCTTGACCCGCAACATGCAAAAAAATTGCAGCTTTCTGCTCCTTACTGCGTGGCTTCGTGGGCTCCGTTGCTATCAGGTACAGCTCGATGCGTTGCTTGAATGTCTGCCAGGACGCCGCTGCGTTGTCGCCCCCTTGCAGTGGCTCAGGCGGGGGTAGGTCGGTCATGGTCCGTGAGCGAGCTACACTTCTGACACCAAGTATCGAGCGTAATGCACACCGTGATCACCACAAGAAGAAGCGTTTATTGAAAGACACGGGAACGCATATATAGCCGCGCTTGCGCACAGCGTTGCTCTCCTTGTTCGCCCAGTGTTGCTGCCTTGGCTGGCCGTTGCACCCGACGGCTTCTTAGTTCCGACGCGGCTAGGCGGCCCAGGCGATACTGGACGGCACTAGCCCCTCGACGGCTTCTCAGTTCCGACGTGGCAAGGTGGCCCAGGCGATACTGGACGGCACTAGCCCCTCGACGGCTTCTCAGTTCCGACGTGGATACGGCCCAGGCGATACTGGACGGCAATAGCCCCCCGACAGCTTCTCAGTTCCGACGTGGCTAGGCGGCCCAGGCGATACTGGACGGCACTAGCCCCCTGGCGGCTTCTCAGTTCCGACGTGGCTAAGTGGCCCAGGCGATACTGGACGGCACTATCCCCCCGACGGCTTCTCAGTAGCTCATACTTTCAGCTTCTAGACTGCATAGTAGGGCCTAAAACCTGCGCTTAAATAGCCTCTCATTTCCCTAGTTCCCTATGTCGGGGAACTGCAGGTATGCAGAGTTCACCTGATTATTTCATGACTCCTCCCAAGAGCCTTGGCCACGCCCCTTTTACTCGGGGCGAGGGAGAGGTTTATTAATGCCGATTAACGCAGATTCGATGACTGAAATGCAAGTCAAATCACTTGGTGTAGGCGACCGAGAGAAGGCATGCGCGTCCTTGTGTTTACGGTCACACCGGTAAATGACGCGTATGTCGAAGTTTTGTAACCGTAGAGCCCATCCTGGAAGGCGATAACCAAAATAGAGCATGGTGATTTGTAACGACGTCGAAGGGGCGGCCGTACAGGTAGTGTCGGAATTTTCCAAGGGCCCAGGTGATAGCCAGATACTCCTTTTCGGTGACGGAGTAGTTGGATTCCGCTTTCGTTAGTGTTCGGCTTGCGTAGGCTACGACGTATTCACCATGCCCACTTTTTCGCTGTGCAAGCACGGCACCAAGTACTACGCCGCTGGCGTCGGTGTGGACTTCCGTGGGGGCCGTGGGGTCGAAATGGTGCAGTACGGGAGGCGAAGTGTGCAAACGCCGCATTATTTCAAAGGCATCGTCGCAAGCTGTGGCCAAGTAGAAAGTCGTGCGCCACCGCGAAGCAACTGTGTCAACGGAGCAATGATAGAAGCGAAATTCCGGATAAACTTTTCGAACCATTCGTTTTTGAGGGCTTTTTATGCGTGATACGTATATTGGTTCGCATGTCCCCAACGAACAAAACGAAGCAGCTTCTCTATGTTTCGTGACAGTAAGGCCGAGGTAATGGGTGATGTGTAGGCAAAGCTCAATGTGGATGGGTAATTGGCGCTGTGGTAATAAATTACCTATCCGAGCGATCTAGAGCGTTATGAGTGTGTCTAAAGAACGGGGCAGAATTTATCCCGTTGCCCTGGCAGAACTAAAAATGCCACCGAGATCAAATTTAGCAAAAATGGCTGGAACGCTATGAAATATCTCTGTAAGAAAGTAAATGAGTTGGATCAAGCACAGCTTAAAAAAAGTTGTCGCAGTTTCACCTGAAAGGCGAAGCATCACTTGCGATAGCAAATTTGTAGAGAGCTATACGGAGTAATGATAGTAGCTTTATCAGCTGTTTAAACTTGGACATGCAGCAGCACCGGCAACACGCAGAACTGTTGTCGACGCCGTCGGCGTTTTGCCCGCGTTCGCACAAAATGCGTGCGGCGTTGGTGACTGTTGCCGGAGCCTCTCATATAAATAGGGAGTAATGATAGTAGCTTTATCAGCTGTTTAAACTTGGACATGCAGCAGCACCGGCAACACGCAGAACTGTTGTCGACGCCGTCGGCGTTTTGCCCGCGTTCGCACAAAATGCGTGCGGCGTTGGTGACTGTTGCCGGAGCCTCTCATATAAATAGGCACTTGGTGCCGCAGCTAAACGTCGCCTCCCTTCCCTCCCCCCCCCCCCCCCCACGGCCTTTCGCGCGTCGGAAGAAGGCGCGTTTGCTCTACATATATGGTGATTGTAAAGGAGGAAAGAGACGCCTACTTCTGCAGCCCTTAAGGGAGCACTGCGCAAAACGCGCGTTTGTTCTCCGCCGTGGGTTCACTCCCGTGAAAGCGCGCGCCCCTCGCGCCCTTTCACTCGCACATACAGCGTTTGGCGGCGCGCAGCGACGATTTCATCTCCATTGACGTCATACGGAACCTCACGGCGACGGCGACGGCAACGGCGACGACGACGGCGACCAACGGCAAACCAACGGCGAACCCCCCTCAGACACTATTCATCACAGTCTGGTTCCCAGCTGACATGGGACTAGACGTATTACCGGGTCACCTGAACCCCAATGAGGTAGCCCACGACCGTGCGCGAGGTTTCATATGCCGCGACGCGACGGTGTCTCGGGTGAGTTCGGCAGAGCTCTTCTACAGTGATCCCCTAGTTACTTTTCACGAAATCACATCACATTACAGAGGGGCTAGGCAGAGTTTTCCCTCCCCCCATCATAAGCTCAACGGATCACAATCTAGCACGCTCCGCATGCTCCAGACGGGGTCCTACTCCTCTAGGGGCTTTCTGAACAAGCTTCACCCCGACACTGATCCATTCTGCCCAGATTGTGGCACTGAATTTTGCTCATTAAATAACATGCTCTGGCAGTGCCCTGTGTTACAGTATTTTAACCAAGAAGAAGACTGGACGAAGGCCATCACAGATCCCAGACAAGACGTCCAACTCCTGGCTGTCAAGAGGGCCCGTCAACGAGCGGAAAGGCAGGGCCTCTCTGTTCCGACATGGGACCAGCCAACGGCTAGCAGGCCCCCCTGCCTAGCTTCTCAGGACCTCAATAAAGTTGTTTACTACTACTACTATGACAAACTTCCGCAGCCTACGTGTTGGGATGCACAATGACCCTGTTTGAACTTTTTGTGAAATACAGGTAAGCATTTACCCAATTTCATCTCTATTTTATATAATTATTGTTTTCTGGACAGCACATGTTTACTACGCACTCGACTAAGCCACATTGAGTAGAGGTTGGTATCACCTGAAACGCCAACCTCTACTACATAAGGATTTATTTTAAAATAATATTGCAGCCTTCGGTGATTTCTCCGACTCGGAATTTATTTACCGCGACAGCAGCAGGGGCTCTGACGGCAGGCACTGTCGTATGTTCTCACGAAAAACTAAACTGCTTTGGAATGTTGAATACACGAGCAGACGCCCTTGCCCTTAAAGCCTTCTCGGTGGAAAAAACCACGTTCAAATTGCCAAGCACCACAGCTGCACTGGCCCGGGATTTACGTCACATCGGCTAACCTGTAGGTTTACGTGTCATCTGCTTATGTGGTATTCAAAGGCTCCTGATAAAGGAAATCAGACAATTCCCGCCTCTACAGCATTACCAGGATTGCTTCGATTTTGTATACTACACATTTGTAACGAATTTAACCAAAGTGAAATGTTGTTGTAGTTGCGCGAAGCGCATTTAGTAGGCGGCTGTTCGTCGCAAGGAAAGCAATACGCCCGCATGGCTGGAGTGACGCGGCCACCTTATTCAAATCGAGCGCCTTCCACAGGTTTTCTCAGTTCGCGCGAGGTGTCAGCACCGTCCCATCGCGCGCTGCACTTCTGCCGGTTTGGGCATTTGGGCGCGCGACATGAATTATGGCCTCGGAGATGCGCAATGTAAATTTCGGAGGCCATGCAAAAAACTACACAATCTTCTTTTAGAAACCTAGATGGGGCTAGCCGTACCGCCTCAAAGCTCAATCTACTAGCAGCGCATTTACGCGGTGTGTTTAAAGTTGCAAATAACACGAAACGTCCAACGCATTCATTTACGTAAATACTTTTTTCGTGTTCATCAGATTTGAAAGTTCAGCGAATCCAGTCTAATCTCTTGACTCTTGATTAAGGAAGTTTTATGCTTTGTCGTTTCCTTATTAGGTCATTTGTTACTTGGTAGATCTTACCCACTGGTTGCCTCGGTGCCTTACCTCCCACATAAACTGCTGCTTCTGAAATCAACCTAGTTACGGTTTCATTCATTACCTCTATGTTATTTTCAGCTTCCTGTCCTAATTGAAGCTGTATATTTGTTTGCGAACATCAGCCTGAATTCGTCTGCTTTTACCCTTACAGCGTCTAGGTTGGCCTGTTTCTTCTTTTCGCTCTTTCTTCCTTCAAACTGAGAGCAATCCTAGACATCATTAAACTATGGTCACTGCCCTTTACCCTACCTACAGCACTTCTACATCCTGCACTATGATGGGATCGGCAGAGAGTATGAAATCTATTTTATTTCTTGTTTCCCCATTAGGCCTTTTCCAGATCCGCTTTCTGTTAGTGCGCTTCCTGAAGAAGGCATTAATTATTCGGAGTTTATTCCTTTCCGCGAATTCTGCCAACATCTCTCCTCTACTATTTCTAGACTCGACGTTGCCGATTGCAAAGTTGTCACTCTGTACGGTTAACATATTAAAAAAATTTTTAGTACTACCATTTTGCGATTTATACGAAAGGTGCATTATACAGTTACCTGACTAACACGGCTACCAACACGGATAGGGGTACAGTGAATGGTTAGGCGCCGGACCAGAAAAGGAAATTAAGCCGCTCGGGGGATCACGCGCTCTCCGCGCGATTTGGTGAACGTAGGAACTTTTGAGCGTTGCAACATCGCCCATGTCGAAATGCGGTCGCCGAGGCCCGATATGGAACCCAGGAACTCGTGATCCACAGCGGACTGCTATATCCACTCATCGACCGGGGCTCCCTTCTGGGACTGTTCTTGTCTCTCTTGCTGTTGTCGGCTTTCATTAGCGATACAAACTTCACATTATGCAAAAATACCAATCAGAATTAACCCGCTTTAAAATGCGGAAAAAGCGCAGGAACTTGAAGAAAGAATGAAATATAGAAAATTGGCGGCGCATCCATCATTTAGAGATGACTGGTGATTTTAATGCTTTTAGCAATCCAACCTGTACTTCGTGCGTAATTGTTAATAAGTTTTATGAACGATTATTACGAAGGTGGCGCATACCAAGTGACACACATACCCTGTGGGCCAAGTTGGCGTCACAGCGTGGTTTCTTGAAGATCGGAACATACATGTGCACATGGTATGCGCACACTTGTGGCACATACCAAGTGCCACAAGCGTCCCAAGGGTCATTGCCAGAAGGGCCATTGAAGAGCAACACATATATAACGTATTGCCGCGTTGCTTCTTTAAATTCGTAATTTTTGTTTGATTGTTTAAAGTCATACAAAATCAGCAATGTTTCTTTTTTGTTGTTGTTTTGTACGTAACCACTTTTACACATGTTTGTGGATTATTTCATGATATGAGACCATGCGCTTGCGAGCGTCTCCCCAGTTGGTGGCCTGCCCTGCGCGGCTGACGAATCCTCGAGCTAGAGAATGGGCGGTCTCGTTTCCGGGGTGACCCGCGTGAGCAGGGATCCATAAATTTTGGATCGGCCTCATAAGGGGGGGTCCAAGCTAGAAGGCGCGAAGCAGGGCCCGATATGCGTCCAGCAGATGAAGTTGCAGACCGCGGTCTTGGAATCACTAAAGATGTGAGTGGCAGACGTGGAGGAGATTGCCAGGGCATAGGCTGCCTCCTCGGCCTCCATAGAGGAGGTGGCGAGGACCGAGCCAGTGATCTGCAGGATCAGGGAGTTGGAGACGACGCTTATGGCGAAGGCTGGGGATGAGGGGTAAGCTAGAAGCAGCGTCGACATAGATGGTATCTGTTTGCGTGCCGTAATGTTTGTGAAAAGCCTCCGCAGGGGCCGCTCTGCGAGCCGTGTGGCGCTCCAGGTGCATGTTTTTGGGGAGGGAATGTACCGTGAGTAGACAGTAGATGTGAGGTGGAAGAGTGTTCTGCGAGAGGCAGTATCCAGGGGCGTTGAGGCCAATGCGGGTCAAAATGCGCCGGCCAGCAGCGGTGGAAGAGAGCCGCTGGAGTTGGCCCGAGCGGTGAGCTTCATTAAGTTCTGCGAGGGTGTTGTGGATCCCCATGTGGAGGAGGCTTTCGTTTGATGTGTATCAGGGTTGGTTGAGGGCCGTTTTGTAAGCCTGACGAATAAGGGCGTTGACTTTATCTTATTCTACCCGGGAGAGGAAAATGTAGGGCAATGAGTACACTACCCTACTGAGAACGAAGGCTTGTACTAGCCGTCCGAGATCATGTTCACGCATGCCTCGGTGTCGGTTAGCTATGTGGCGGACGAGTCGTACTGTCTGGTGAACGGTGGCCGTGAGTTTGGAAATAGTGCCAGTGTTCTTGCCATTGTTTTGGAGGAGGATACCAAGGATACGAACCTTCTCATCCTCGGGAATGGGAGTGCCGTCAATGGTCATTGTCAATGTGGGTGGAGGCCCGATATCCAGTCGTCCATTGGGGGGGGGGGGGGGGGGGGGGGAGGGGAGTTCAGATTTGGTGGGGGAACAGGCTAAACCGAGTTGGGCTGCACAGGCTGCCACTATGTCAGCTCCTGCCTGCAGTGTCTCTTCCATAGTGCCAACACTGCCTGTGGTGGTCCACAGTGTGATGTCGTCCGCGTAGAAAGAGTGCGAGAGAGTGAGAATGGAGGCCAGGGCACGTCGTGCCATGGGGATTAGGGTGATGTTGAAAAGGAGAGGAGAAAGGATTGATCCTTGCCTCGGCTGCATAGGGGGAATGTAGGTGAGGAAAGAGATTGAATTGAATTGAATTGAATCTTTATTTTCATGTATCATACATGAAGGATAGCAGGAGTAAAAGCTGCATAATGGGAGATCCGTAGGTTATCTCAGCTGTGAGGTGGCGAAGGAAGGCCGCAATGTACTGATGCGTGCGTTTGCCGACCTGGAGTGAGGAGAGCGCTTCCAGGATGGCCGCATGGTGTACATTGTCAAATGCTTTGATTAGGTCAAGAGCTAGGATGGCACGAGTGCGTTTAGCGTGTCGGGGGTGTAGGACATCTTCTGAAAGTTGTAGCATTACGTCTTGCGTGGAGAGGTGAGGTTTTTTGTACACGCTCCACGGACTGACGGTCGGCTTAAGCAGCTCCGCTGTTAAAAAACAGAAATAAAAGAGAAAAATATCAGCCCCATTTTTCTTTGTTGCCCAGGAGCGCGAGGAGTTTTTGTTGAATTGGGAATGCATGCAGCAGGCAGGAGGCTTTTTGAGCGATTACTGCGCAGTTTGCGCAGGCTCTCGCGGTATCCGATGAGCATGAATGCCTCTAATAGTTCCTATATAGGCGCACACGCAACCAACACACACGCAGACATAACGTAGCGCAGGTTAACAATTTAGCCTCGCAGGTACTTTTTTTCTTCTTTAGTGTACTTGTGCCTCATATGAGCCGCATATTTTGTTTGTATTTTTTGGCAGATAAGAAATGCCTGCATATAAAAGTATAAGCTTCTGCTGTTTTAGCGTGTAAAACTCCGTCGACGTAATTTGCTGCCTCGTCGTGATAACCCCTCGATGTGGCAGAGTGACTTTGGCGTTCTGGGGATGAGCCAGAGGTCGCGGGCTCGATACCCGGCCATGGCAGTCGCATATCAACGGGAGCTAAAAAGTATTTATGCGGTTAGATTTGGGCTGTACGTTAGAGCACCTCAGGTGGTGAAACTTAACCCGGAGCCCCCTCACTACGGCGGCTCTAACGGCTGCAGGGTCGCTTTAGGACGCTAAATCGCATGAATAAAATAAAATCCCGGGTGCGATATTTGTGGGCGTGTTACAAAAACCGACAGATCGAAGGCGTCTTGTGTAAGAAAATCTCCTCGCATCCTCATCTTATCTTATGATCGCACTTTAACCTTCTTGCAGATCGTTTAGGAGGCAAAGTTCCGTTGCTTAAGAGATAAGCCTGTCCACACTACGTGTGGAACGCGATCTGAAAACCCATCTCCGAACATTGCTTCGACGTGCGCAGAAAGTAAGAAAAAAAAAAAATCTACGCGTTGAAGCAAGAAAGAAAGTGGGCACGGTCTGAAGGGTATGCTTTGTGCCACACGTTTTCTCTGTGTCTTTTTCACTCCGTTTAGGTGAAGTTTTGTAACATAGTAAGCCTTTGTACACTATCTGCAGAACGCGATCTGGAAAGCGTTTTCCAACCATTACCTCTAATATACGTCTACGTACGTAGAAATTAAGACGAAAAGAGAGAGCTCTCTGCGATGCGCGGCCAGAAAGGATGCCACGGGGTGCGGCTGTGAGGGCGAACAACAAGGACAGGAGCGGAGGAAAAACACCATCAGCGGCTCCTCGCCATTCTCCAGATACGCGTGACTAGGGACGACCTTGGCCTTGACTTGCAGCGAGGCACCAGCGCGCCGGCTGTGCCGCATCTGCCCGCAGCGGGGGCCCCCGTGCAACCTCGCTCAGCCCCTGCAGCGCACATCCGCGACTGGCTCCATAATGAGAAAGCGGCAATAACTACTGTTACGTAAGAAACGCTGTTCAAACCTGGGGACGCTGGCGATAATATGGTCGGCTGTTCGCCTTCTGCTCTGGAGCACAAAGAACATGTTGGCTTGCTTATTTGTTGCGCTTCTCTTTATCTTTTGAATTAAGAAATTTGGAAAAAAATGTGGTTGATCCCTCTTATATAGGAATCGGTATAGAACACGAAAGTGAAACGTGTCTTCACAGAAGTAGTGTAATGTTTATTGCACATTGATATATAATGTCTATTGGTGTTTTGTGGCTAAAGCGCCCTTAGGCGTTGATGCACCCACGCTGACGCCTGGTGGCACGTCTCCTCCATCACGACTACCAACGTCGATGACCATGAGCAACCGTCGTGCATATGGAAGCTGCACTACGCTGCACACGCTAGCACAACGCGAAAGACGAAGCACGTAACTGACACACTAATACAACGCGCAAGACAAAGCACGTAACTGAATCGTCACCGAGTCAAATCAGCGCGTACAGCGCGTCGTAATTGCAGCCTCCGCGATCAACTTCAGAAACATTTTCAGAGCTAATTGCGGAGGCCACGCTCCGCTGTGCTGAGTACGGTGAACGCCACCTAGTAGTGCTTCTGCGAGAACGCGTTGGTAGTGCTTCTTGATGCTAGCGTCCCTTCGAATGCTGGCATCGAGGCGTCGTAGTGCTGAGACCACCGAAGCGTTCACTGTCGGTGCGCGTTAGTGTCATAATGCAGTACTTCTCTTTTCTGCTCGTAGGCGGCGGCACCGCCCCGAGCAAGAGCGCGGGTACACGGAGGAGTGTTAGATATATAAGGCGCGTCTGTGTAGCTCTCTGCAAATGCGTTTGTGGCGCAATGGGTTAAACGCTCGGCGATCTATCGTCGCGGACCGAGAGGTCGTGGGTTCGATTTCCAAATTTTGCATGTTTGTGGAACTTTTTCTTCTGGTTTCTTTCTTTGTATTATGTTCGTGTATGTTCGTGTGACGTATTTCCGTGACGGAAATACGTCAGTGAAGTCTTGGTGGACCCCGGCATAAAACACTTTCGTGTTAAAAGAAAGAAAGTGACAGAAAGTGAGAGCGCTCGTGACTCAGGAAGCGAATATTGTCACGATGGCAACTGGGCCGACACTAATTGAGCCGGGCAGACAGCAGCACAGCTCCGAGTGGTTTGGCTTGTTTTTCTCTTTTCTTGATGGGCGCAGCCGCATGTATTCTTTGTCTTCGTCTTTTTCTCCGAAACACCCACGGCTCGTCACCGCAGCTGAAGCGCAACTGTCCTCGCGCAACCCACAGAAAGTGCACTGGATGTTCGTGTCAATATGTTCGGCAATGGAGAAATTCAGAAATTTGCGTCTTATTTGTTCGTTTAATACAACAAAATCGGAAGATGTAGTAACCTTCATCGTCTCATATACTCCGCGGCAGTAACGGAAAACAATCGAACAAACAAACAAACAAACAAAAAAGTTCACTTCACAAAAAACAAAGAAAATAGGGAGCTTCCTCATCACCGACTCAGCCTGGGGGCTCTTGCCCTCGGGCCCTAGTTTAAATGAAGTTCTTGCCATGCCATGCCATACCTGCATCATAAGTGCGATGAAGTACCATAGACAGCTCGGGCGACATGGACAGCCGCTACATGTGAGTGAAAGGATGAGGATGGTGCTAACTACGGGTGGGTCTAGCCTTCCCATGGCATGTCGGCAATTGCACCGCCCGAGCGTCTCCCTTTAAAGTGCCGGCAGAAACATGCTGGTGAGATCAAACACAGCATATGAGCAGTTCTGACGCCGTACGAAGACTGATCCAGGTGATTATACGTAGCAGAGGTACGATGGTACCACTCCACAAAGTTCAACCCGTACTTACTCCGCATACCTAATGCATCGAGTATTGGTTAAGTTTCGCATTACTTGCTAAACGACACGACTCGCTGATTAGGGTGGGGTTAAACAACTTCGAGGCAAAACCCCTTGCTCCTGCAGATTCACTGTCCCTACGGGAAGAATAAAATTGCAGAGGCACTTAAGGACTGCTTACGTGTAGGAATGAAGGCATTATAGGCTGTTTGGTGAATTTTTTTCCGCACGCTCCTTGTCAGCGCAAGCTCTCGCCTTCGGTTTAACAGCGCCTCGGTAAAGCTAAACCAAAACGCGCCAAGCGTCTAATTGCGCTCGCTTGCCCGCGAGGAGTTCATAACTCGAAGGACCGCTCAGCGGCGTTCAATTGGACAGTTAGTTAGTTAGTTAGTTAGTTAGTTAGTTAGTTAGTTAGTTAGTTAGTTAGTTTAGTTAGTTAGTGTGTTACAGCTATGCGTGGGCTACAATAAGCACCGTATATCAATTGACGCCCAAGCATTCTGACCCCCTTGTCTTTGGCATTAGCTAAATCTTCCTACGTTGCAATTTGTGTAAATAGAGCGTCATTTTAATCCTTCTTATTTTGTACACTCTTTTTATACACTCGTGACGGGACGCCACATCCTTCCCATTGGCTGCGCTGTCAAGTGCCCAACAGGCCACACCCTCAGTCCGCCAGATGGCGGTGACTTGACGTGTGCAATGACGCGCGCACTATACTCCATCTCACAAGCTGGTTGCAGTATACTGCCGAAGGTACGAGGCGTACACAGGCAATATCTTTGCAAAGCGGTATATCGTTCCGGGCGCAACTGGCGATTATCGGCTACACTGGAGAGTTTTATTTTTGCTCGCTACATGATACGCTACATCGATAAGTGAAATGTTAGGACCTTTGGGCATGTAGAGCCTCCCGCATTTTTAACTATATCAAGCGAGCGTCCATCGCGCGTCAATTTAGTGCCTTTAGGCGGCGATAATCCTCGAGACTGGCAGAAGTACTCTCAAGTGCACTAAGCACTCTCAAGTGCACTAAGCACTCTCAAGTGCACTAAGCACTCTCCTGTGCAAGAGTCGTCTAATGCGATGTTCCCTTCAGGACGACGTAAGGCCATATTATAGTGTTCTCGTGCGATATAGTTAAAAATGCGGGAGGCTGGACGTCGTACACTGAGAATTACTAGTATGGCAGTTACCGCCGGTAACCGTAATAGCCAACCTAACCATGGCAACATGGCAGCGCACCTACAGCGCCGACCACCCGCTTCGACCTGAATTCACGCTTGTTACTGGCTCTCCGCCCTGTCAGCAAGAAACAAGCGGTAAAATACGTCATCGCTATAGTCTCATCTCAAGATGAGGTCAAATCATTACGTATGTTTGGTCGTAATTATTGAGTTCGCCTGTTTGTTAGCCCTGCTGTCGCTTGCACGTAAACGTAGCTTATGGTTACACGTTTTTGTGTCAAACTGCCAACCATGAAGCATGTAACAGCATGGCAAGCAGACGTTGAGCAGATGCCCAATCCACCAACGCGGATGAGGAAATCTCGAGGGACATTCGGCATTCCTATTGGCTAAGAATTCGTATAGCTTCCACAGAGCGGCAACCAGCTTGTGAGATAGAGTATAGGTACACCTTTAGTTAAACAGAACTGTGGAGCCGCTGTGGCTTGGTGGATGCGTGCTCGTCTCGTGTCTCGCAGGCTCGGGTTCGCTTCCCACCCAGACCAAAATTTAACAAATTTTCTTTTCGAACCCATTGATTTACTTTGTTTACAGGAACCTCCTTGAGAAATTTAACCTCAATCCGAGCATTTTTGACGTGTTTTTACTCTGTGCGCCGTCGGCCATTTTTGGTGCCCCTCGGTGTTGACAACGCCGGCGTTTCTGCCGCATGAGATGTATAATGCTTTCGCATTGAAAGTCCTTCACGCTAGCGCACGGAGCTAGTCTGTATATCAGTCCGCCAAGGACAGTCTCGCTTCCTTACTGGACAGTCTGGAATTCTGGGCAGTCCAACAAGCAATGTTTCGCATATTGAGAGTGACAGAACGAACACGTTGGTGCAGTCTACAGTCCTATCTTGTGTCGCCAAGCAGAAGATCGCGCTGGGCGCATGCGACAACAGTGTAGTAAGAAGGCCTCCAATTGCCTTAGTTCTTTGGTGACGCTGGTACGGCATAGGGACCACAAGGTTCGAAAGTTGAACTTAGCTGAACTGAAAGTCGAAAGTTGAAACCGAGCTTAAAGCATTATACGCATGTCCCATGAGGTAGTAACGTCGGCTTTGTCAGCAACGAGTGGCAGGAAAAATTATCATCAGCATGCATCAAGGTAGATTATTAAGGTGTATTAACGTGGCGTAAAGTGGATTAAGGTTGGTGCAGATTTGAGCAAGGCGTGTTAAGGTGTGTTAAGGTAGATGTTTAATTTAAGGTGACAACTTGGAGAAGTCATTATGCTTCCGTATTCAAATCACGTGAGGATACTGAAGTGACTGTCAATTTTTATGTGGTGCTTCAGCGTATTTTATCTGCGTGTGTATGTGGGTGTCCTTTTTGTGTATGTCTTCTTCGGCGCAAAATAAAAATACCTTCCAATTATATCTGTTTTTCTTCGTGCTCCGTCAGCAAATCTTGCACGGTGAAAGTGATAGTGAAGAGTGTAGCCACCCTTGCACCACCTGGCTACACCCATGCTACAAGACAAAATTTACAAGGTTACATCACGAGTGGTAACAAGAGCGAGAACATTTTAGTCGCACTTCACAGTAACCCCACAGTAACCAAGCAGAATCTTCATTTCAATAAAGTAGTTCTCTCTCTCTCTATTACACTGACATGCACAGGGATACTACATGCAGGACATATTACATCGCTCTAGTAGTTCTCCGCAACTCCTCGTGTCTATAGAAATCTTTTTAAGGTGCTGACAGCTTCTGCGCTGTCTGTCAATTCGCATTTCCACACGGCCCGATGAAAATGTAATAGGTCATGCCTTCGACTAGCAGCTGGGTGCTGACAATTGCCGATTTGGACGAGGCATTCCAAGCTGCCCCGCCGTGGTGGTGTACTGGCTTTAGCATTGCACTGATATGCCCGAGGTCGCGGTAACGACTCCAGGCCGCGGCGGCCGCAATTCGATGGCGGCGAAATGCAAAACCACCCGTGTGCACGTTAAAGAATCCCAGGAGGTCAAAGTGTATTTGGTGTCTTCAATTACGGCGTGCCTACCATAATTCTGGTACGCAAAAACAAAAACAAAAAAAAAAAACAGATTTGTATTTTAGGCATTGAAACATGCTCCCATATAAGATATATAAAAATCTGCCGCATGTGCGTTGATGTGTACTGGATAGGAGACACGGCCTCAAAGGTTGCTTAAGAAAATTTTGCCCTGGAATGGTTCCAAAGACACGCCAGTCTGTGCTTACGTGACTCTACTTTGCCCAGTTAATGTGTATCTAAGTGGAGACACCATTCGCTTTTCCGTATTGCATATTAAGACCCAACCAGTGGCCTAATTAACTGTTAAAGGATATAGGTAAATTATTTAGCTCGTCCACCAGTGAGGTGTATTGATAGCACAGATTGAAATGAGTATCAAGCGAATACCATGGCTCTGCGCATGCGTATGCGTTTCTCGACGCCAAGGCCGATCGCGTCTCCAGTAGAGGTGAAGGGGGTGGAATGAGAGCTGCACCATGTTCCCGTTACGCACCTCCGTTGGCGCGTGTTCCACAGATAGGCACGCAACGGGAGGGTAGTTATAGGCGTCGTGCCAATCCTATACGGCCTCACTAAGCACAAATCCCGTTTTAAACATACTTCGGCCTCATCGGTGTGATGGCAGTTGCCAACCTGCTGCTTCTTTCTTGAGGTAAGCAACGCGAAGAATCAACTTAATGCAACAGAAAGAAAGACACAGTGCGGACTATCAACATAAATTTTTATTGAAATCACGCAAGTATATATTGGTAGATATACATGGCAACAAATCAAAGTCAAAGGCAAAAAAAAAAGGTTAATGGTGCGTACTCAGATACTCTCTCACAGGCAGGCAATGCGACAGATGATCCAGCGACACACATTTGACCCCCCATGTGCATGAGAAACGTTTCGTCAATCTCATGTGCCGCTTTTTCTTTGTACCTAGAAAACACTCTCGTATATCAAAAAAGATTAAATGATGGCTTGCCCTTCAAAAAAAAAAAGTTCGTTTTCTTTCGCGTTGCTTGCCCTAATGATGGAATGCCAGCTCCAGCTCGCCCCGCAGCTAGGAAACCATCTTTTCGCTCATTCCCATCTTTTTCTTTCTGTATATTGGTATATATGTGTTATGAAATCAAACAACAACAACAACAACAACAACAACAACAACAACAACAACAACAACAACAACAACAACAACAACAACAACAACAACAACAACAACAACAACAACAACAACAACAACAACAACAACAACAACAACAACAACAACAACAACAATCGGCGCTGCGCGTACACGTGTTTTACAAAAAAATACCGTCAACCACGCCTGGCAGGACACCGTCGCCGTCCGGTCATGCATCGCAGCCTACAACACGCAGGGTGGACTACACCACGCAGGCCCTTGGAAAGCGCGACCAGGCGGTTTGTGAGCCGTGTGATCAGCCGAGAGAAACCACCTCATGGGTGTGCAGTGACCGTGAACGACAGATTGGAGGTGGGCGTGCAACCCTCTTAAAGCGCGTTGGTGTCTCTCGACACCAACGCGCTCGAGACGCAACTCGAGGTGAGTACGGGACCGAAACCGGGTGACCGGATCCTTCGGTGCGTGGAACCAACGCGTGACGCCCTCGCTAACCACTGGTTACAATGGCCTCGAAACTGGCAAACTATAGGCCTTTGTATCCACCGTCCTGTGATCTCTCTCTTTCTGTTTCTTTTCTGCTCGAACTATAGGATGAGAAAAAAGAGAGAGAGAGAGAGAGAAGAATGAAAGACAAGAAACAAAATTAAATTCTGGGGTTTTACGAGCCGAAACCACGATTTGATTATGAGGCACGCCCTATTGAGGGAGTGCGGATTAGATTTGACCACCTGGGGTTCTTTAACGTGCACCACAGTGTACGGTACACGGGCGTTCCTGCTTTTCACCGCCATCTAAATGCGGCCGCCGCGGCAGGGATTCGATCCCGCGCCCTCGGGCTTAGTAGCGCAACGCCGTAGCCACTACGCCACCATACGAGGGTGAAAGGAATCAATCAAGCAAGCAAGTACGTAAGGAAGAGATGATGAAACAGCGCAATTGTGAAATCGAATCAAGTATGAGTATTAAAGAACTACGGGATAAAAATGTCAGATTATACATGGAATAGCTTCTGCTTATCAATATACAGAAACACGGAGAGAAAATGCGAAAACAGCAAAACTAATAAAAACGATAGGAAACAAACCAGAGGAAGGGCGTAAAAAAGAAGAGGGAATGTGCCACCTCGCCAACCCACATGCGCACTCGCTCATAAGCGCATAAGTGCACACACACGCACACATATAGTTAGGTATGCTGCACAACGCCCCTTCCGAGCCACTCGCCCATCCATTCACACACACATGTGGGCACGCACGTACATATACAAGCACATGCGTTAATACACGCACACAAACAAAGAAGGAAAACTTTCATTATTCCTCCTATACCCTAACGAAATCGCCACAAATAAGGAAGGTGTACTATCAAAGAAAGTCACAAAATGTTAGGTAAAAGAGCAATGAAACGGCTTCATAGGTTGTGAAAGCTAGAAAAACTAGTCAGAAAAGGAATTTCAAGACTGCTTCATATTGTTCTGGTCCTCCATCTTTGTTATTACTAGTATTCTGACCTACGGGTGCGGATTGTTGGCACAGCGGAATTACGAGAAATAATCTGATGCCCTTGAATTCTGGCTTGGCATCCGCCTTCAATGGTTGGAGGAAGCAAATGTATATTACTTCTTGGTGGTGCCTAACAAAACCTCCAAGAAGAACTGGTAATTGAGATCCTTCTATTGGAATAAAATTTATCCTTTTGGGAGGGTGAAAAGTGCCTCAATACAATGATACTAAAGGTGTCAAGCTGATCGACTGACTTCCTGAAATACTTATTGACTCTCTCACAAATCTAACCTGCCACGAACATGCGCTTGCCAGTCTTGCACCGCTCACTCGACGCTATCGCTGTCCTGAGCTCCAGCCTGACCCTCACTCCTCCTCCCGGTACGAGTATTACGCTAGGAACCGATAATGTTGGCGGCCCAGTGGCCTCATTGCACAAGGTTAGCTTAAAATCTTGAACAACTTCAATAAGCGCTCACTTCAGCGCCAGGAACCCTAACTTCTGACCTATGCACACCCTGGGCCCTAGTCCGAAAGGCATGTAGGTCCCATTCTGGCGACTTTCGCTGTTTTCTGCGGCAAACCTGTCTGGGAGGAACTTCTCAGGCTCTGGCCAAATTTCAAAGTCGTGATGAATGAGCCACGGTGTAACCATCACGCTGACACCGGCTGGAATGAACTTCCCTTGAATTCTGGCTGCCCTTGAATTGCCCTTGAATTCTGGCTTGGCATCCGCCTTCAAGGGTTGGAGGAAGCAAATGTATATCATCTCTTGATGGTGCCTAACAAAACCTCCAAGAACAACTGGTAATTGAGATACTTCTATTCGACTAAAATTTATGCTTTTTGAAGGGTGAAAAGTGCCCCAATACAGTGACACAAAAGGTGTCAAGCTGATCGATTGACTTCCTGAAATACTTATTGACTCTCACAAATCTAAGCTGCCACGAACATGCGCTTGCCGGTCTTGCACCGCTCACTCGACGATATCGTTGTTCTGTGCTCCAGCCTGACCCTCACTCCTCCTCCCGGTAAGAGTATTACGCTAGGAACCGATAAAGTTGGCGGCCCAGTGGCCTCATCGCACAAGGTTAGCCTAAAATCTCGAACAACTTTAACGAGCGCTGACTTCAGCGCAAGGAACCCTAACTTCTGACCTATGCACACCCTGGGCCCTAGTCCGAATGACATATAGGTCCCATTCAGGCGACTTTCGCGGTTTTCTTCGGCAAACCTGTCTGGCAGGAACTTGTCAGGCTCCGGCCAAACTTCAGGGTCGTGATGGATGAGCCACGGTGTAACCATCACATTGACACCGGCTGGAATGAACTGCCCACAAACAGTCGTGTCCTGAGAGCAACGCCTTATCAAGTACAGTGGGACGGGTGGGTAGAGGCGAAGTCCTTCGTAAATTACCATGTCAATTCTTTTTAGCCGATGCAGCTCGTTGAAGTTACACTTGATTTCTTCTTCAGAAGGAAAAATGTCCTCCATCTCCTTGACTACTTTTTCCTGTTCGCGGGGATGTCTTGCCAAGAGATACACCAGAAAAGAAAGCGCGGAAGCCGTAGCCTCGGTGCCAGCCAAGAGAAATATTGCCGCATTAGACGATATGTACTGGTCGTCCAGGTGTTTATAGCGCCTGCTAGGTTTCTTTTGCGTTCCATTGAGGGCTTCTTCGCCCAGAAGCGTCTGAAGCACGCTGGGTTCTTTCGGTAGCTCTCCGGAACGGTGTAGTTCGATTAAGTGTTGTGCGTGGCTCGTAATGTTTTTGAACGCTTTAGCATGCTTTGTGAATGGATATATCAGCGTAAGGACAGCGCGCACGACGGGTACCGTAAACGCCACTTCGATGGCTGAGTTTTCCATGTCCTTACTAACTTGCTTCAGGAACTCCAGAATTGTTTCGTTGCCGCCCTCCTGAGATTTCACCTGCCGAAGAAGCAAGCGGATTGAACCGTTGACGTGAGAGCGTTCCCAAGTGTAGGAATGTAAGAACAACACACATAGAAGCAGCCCCTACCTTTTGTGCCAGTACCGTGTTCATGATGAAGTCGAAAGCGAAGTCCAATGCACGATCGAACACTTCTACGTGTCCTCTCCTCAGGCTTATCGAAGATATCCTGTCCACAAATCTAGTGGCGCAAAGGTCTGCTACCAGAGAGAGATCCTTCATCATGCTTGAACTGAAAGCGTAGTTCAACGCCGCCCTCACGTTCGTCCATTTTCTGCCTGGAAGCAAAGATAGAGAATACGCTATAAACAAAACTCAGAAGCGCGGTTAGATTTTTACAGCGAAGCTTTTAAGGGCTCACTCTTCGATGGTCGTGTCCGGCAATAGAAAAAAAAAAGTCTCATTGGCCGTATGCTGTATGTGCGAGTGAAAGTGCGCGAGGGCGAGGGACGGGTGTTTTCACGGGGAGCGAACGCACGGCGGAGTGCAAACGCGACTACCCAGCGGAAAGGGGAGCGGCGGGCGAGGAGGGCATCGAGGCCCCCTAGTCTGTGCAACACGGCTCCTACCAGTGGCGTAGCCAGAAATTTTGTTCGGGGAGGGGATCAGGCTTGGAATTTGTCGAGGGATCAAATACATGAATAACAACTCCATTGCCAATGCCATTGTAGATTAGATGCTGCAAACGAACTATTGAACGCTACGCACTGTCAAGTAATATATGTATTTTTTCATAAAAGAATATATTCGTATGTCCCAAAAATTGTGGCTCAATTAAGCGATATCAATGCTGCCGCGTTTTTTTTTGTCTATTTAATAAATAAAAAAATATCACACGAACTTTAGAACTATATCAGTTCGAAACCAGCAAAGCAGTGGCTGCAGCTAATATGAAAAACGTAAAGGCTATGAAATTAATAACTTGAGGACAAATATATTGATGAATCTTTGTCATTCAAGAACCTTGTTTAAATTTTTACACATATGCAACGGCCAGGGAAAAACCTCAATGACGCTGTCCCTCGTTGCAATAGATTGCGCAGGCGCAGCTGCTACCGGTCGTGTATTGTAATTACACCGAGATTATACTCGCAACAGTCAGTACAAATAAAAAGTAGGAGTTCTGCAAAATATACATTAGAAATGCGAAGATAGAATGGAATATACAAATGCGAAGATACCACTCGTTAAAGGGCAAAAAAGAGTCGCTGGAAACAAAGTTCACTGCGTGTATACACAAAACCTCGCAACAAGATATTTAAATATACGTCTAAGTCTACAATAAATCTACGTATTTAAGCAAACGTCACTGTATATAATGCGTCAAAGAAGACAAATAAACATGTTGCGCAGTCACAGATAGTAAACTTCGCGGACAGAAAGACAGATGACCTAGGGAAAAAAAAAAAAAAAACTATGATCGCAGAAATCGTGATATGTACTCGGGCCATGCAGCGGTCACGACAGCGCCATGTGGGTACAATATTAGAGGAATAATGCAGAAATAATTACGAAAATGTTTAATTTAACTGTCTGCACAGCGGCAATAATTATTCTGCACTCCAAAATTAAAGGAATGTATTGCTTCGTTTCAAAAAAGAAATAAAAGCAGGTAGCTAAAAAGGAAAGAAAAGGACAAACGAAATCCACAGATGATGCGGCAAGTTGAACTACCCCATATCCGAGTGCGTTTTTGCCAAACGCCGCGTGGGCCGGGCTTTCAATGAGCAAGGTTGGTCAAAACTGGCTATTGATGTCCTCGTAATTTTCGTATTCGCATGATAATTTTGATTATGATGCTAACTGCTAGAATAAACGGCTAAAATTTCTGCGGCTTTAAAGCTAACGAACAGTCATACGTTTTCATAATTACGAGCTTATGGACCTGAAGGAACAGAGCTTTTTACTTGCATTGATTTTTGCTGCTGCGCTATCTAAAGGACAAATTTCTCTCGGCGGGGAAGTTGCGTGAAGGAGTCAATGACTTCGGACACGTTGATGCCGACGTCTCTGTGGGTGTATAGAATATAGAAGCGCCAGCATAACCATGCGTTTCACAGATATTGTAGTGTGAAAGTTCTTTTTTAGAAAATTCTTGTAAAAATTATTCTCTCTGCGCTGGCAGTGGTCACTGGAAGGGTGACTAGAACCTGCAGCAGTTTGTACACATTTACATAGAACCTGCAATCGCAATGAGAGAGGGCATCTATTCCGATGCTAAAACCTAAAACACTCCATCGGTGTCGTTGGCATCCTTGTTTAGGTACCTTGCACAAACAGTAGGCTGTTCGTTTCCAGCGATGTCCGTCGTTTCGTCAGGAAGTATGGAGAAGCAGCCTGCTTTTGCAACTAGGCTTTCTTTGATAATTTCACCACAAATTTCTATAATTTGGTTTTGTGCATCTGGCCTTAAATGCGAGGAATTACTGGGGCAACTTTCCAAATGATTCTTCAGATATGTATCTCCACAACCAGCTCGTATGCGAAGAAGCGCTCTGAAAATACTTGTATTTTCAGTGGGGGCTATGCTTAAATCCATAGGGCCACTGTCCCTGTGGCCACGGAGAGCCAGACCTTGTCCCCCGCAAAAATAATTTCCTCAATAATAGGCAATTTACTTTCTTCTGTTTTCTCATATTTTACTTTGCCTGCCCTGGTCCAGCTGATCGACCACATTGGGCACGCTTCCTGAAAATATTTGGAGAAAATGTCACAGTTTCGCCCTAAGGGCGAAGCAATGAATGCGATAGCAACAGAGCAATGTCATACGATGTAAGGTGAGCGGCTTTGGTAGCAATATGAATTGTAGTAAACATGAGCTGATTAAGTAAGCAGGTGTGCTGTGGCGTAAGTAGACCGACATGAAGAGAGACTCGATGACGACGAGAAGGCGCGTGTGAAACGGTGGTGTTGATGAGAAGCGCTTCCCGTGGGCAGCGCGTGCGAAGGGACACGCCTGTAGCGCTGCACTGCCGACCCGGGCAGCATTGCATGTGTAGCGTGCGTTGGAAAATGTGGCCCGACTATTACTAACTGAATGAACAAGCGTGGTGTCAGCGCGCACAAACATGAATAGATCACACTGAATGACTGCAGACAACGACTGTCAAAACGCTGGCAGCAAGCAGCGGGCGAAGGTACGTGCGGTCTATCGCTTCAACGGAAACTGAGCGTGCATAAAGGTCAGAGCCGTGTGGAGATAAGAGACGGTGCGGCGAGCGACGAGCGCGGTTGCTGGCAGAGGAAAAGTGCGCCCCCCCCCCCCCCCCCCCCCCCCCGCTCCCTCCGGCGCTCGCTTCCCGCTTCGTTGCTTGCGCGTGGGAGATTGAGTGCGTTCGCTCTCCGTGATAGCGCGCGTCCCCGCACGCTTCCGCTGAGATTTTATCTATACGGAACCTCACGGCGACGGCGACGCCGACGGCAGAAATCCGGTTGAAGTGTCCATATAATTGCTATCGCAATAAAATTATCAGGTGCTAGCTCACAGTCACGGTGATATTTAGTATTTTCGTGTGTGTGGAAGATTGCGAGCGCATGCTTTTATTTCTGGAACGGCTTGGACACGAGGGCTCCAGTGCACGCATGTTGGCCCAAGTTTATGAGAGCCTTGACCCAATAAAGTTCCAGAATTGAAAATCTTTTAAAGCACGCCTTTGGAAATGTCAGCGCACCTTTCGCGTCAAAAGTTTATGAGAACTTTATACCCATATAGTTTCGTAATTGAAATCCATGCACTCCGTAGATTCCGCGGCCGCTGCGAGATGCCGCCACGCGCCCGCTCGCTATCGAAAAGCCCTCGAAAGTTTGTGCTCGGATCGGGCTCCTTGCGTTACGTGACTCCAGGTGCAAGGGCGTTGCCATGAAATCCAGCCTGAGTTCGCAATGTTCGTGCCGAAATGTCTTTTCGAGCGTGAAAAATACATTGTAGACTGAATCCAGAATGATTCCCGGCGTCGGTGGTAGTTTTGGTCGGCGGTGCATGCCGGCACGCAAAAGGTTACGGGGGGGGGGGGGGGGGGGGCTGAAGCCCCATCAGCCCCTCCCTCGGCTTCGCCCCTGGCTCCTACCTTTGTATGCGCTGTGCTTTCGCCGCTCAGTTTCTGTTGAAGCGATAGACCACATGAACCTTCGCCCGCTGCTGCTGGCGCGCTTGCTCACGCCAGGACAGTGGTTGTGTGCGGTCACACAAACAACGCGGAGAACTGTTGTCGACGGCGGCGGCGTTTTGCTCGCGTTCGCGCCGAACGCGCGCGGCGTTGGTGACGTGTTTATGAAGAATGTGCCAACCTTTGCCGTGCACCCTATGGCAGTGTAAGTAGCGACCATAAGGTTGTCAGTCACTATTTGGTCACTAAATAAATGAAAACCACCGGATCATATATACTGCTTATTCTTTAGTACTTCAAATAACCAATTACACCATAACATCTTTATAGTCATCATTGGAAATACATAATTCCCACCATAGTACAGCTTCGCTGGTCTTCCATCTCCACCCCAGTGGAAGGGCTGACAGTTTTTTTTTTTTTTTTTATGAACAAGTGTGTTCTTTGGAGGATGCCAACACCTGATAACCCTCCATGCCCTCGCTATTCCCCGCTATCTCCCCATTCCCGTGCAAAAGAAACGGCAACTGGCAATAACGATCACTACAGAATATCTTTATCAGGTCTGATTAAAGCCACAATTCAGTCGGTATCTATTCGACTGAACTGTGGCTTAGAACGATCTTTTTTGCCTTGAGAGTAGGGCTGGCTGTTATTGACCTGGTATTTGACCGCTATTGACCTAGCGACTCCCCGGTTGGGAGTTTATTATGCTCCCAATGATCGGAGTATAATTTTTACTCCGTGCAGGCGGAATTTTTGCGTGGTGCCAGGGGAGTTTTTTTTTTTTTGCCTGTCATGTTTCTTTTTTATTTCGGGCTGTACGGAGGTTTTCGAGCTGCACCGCGGGAGTATAAAAAAAAGTACCACGTCAAATTGCGTGGAGAATTTTATACGTAGAAGCTACGGGTCAAAATCCGAAATATACACACAAGAATAAGCCAAATTCTGCGAAACAAGTGAACGAGACCAGACAGACCAAGCCATACATAAACACATAAACATTTGAGAAACACCTGATGAAGAGCTGTTAAGGAAATCCAACGGACACTCGACACACAACAAGAAGCAACCCTGCCAGTATATATAGCCGCGATAATGTGGGCCTCGAAACGGCCTAGCGAGCAGCTGTACTGTTTTCAGAATTACGACTCACAGGCTGGCACATACGAGATCTGCCTCTCCGAAAGTAACATGAAACCTAAATCCACACGGAACTGTTAATTTAGAATATTGAAAAAACAACGTTCATGGCATAATTTTTCAAAATTAGAATGCCATTCTGTGAGCGCTGAAGTGACTTCGCACACTGCCGGCGTCCGCGGCCAAAAAGTAGTGCGTTAATTACAGTACGCAAGAAAAATGTACGTGCCCGTGGTTCATAACAAAATTAGCTCCGTGTGAAAGAATGGTGGCGGGACAACAATTTATTACATGTGAGCATGACCCGTAGCAGCCCATGTAACCCCGAAAATTGCGTAGTCATAATTTTTTTTTTTACCGGACTTCTTGCTCCGCGTCCAAGCAATGTGTCTCGGTTGTGAAACGGAGCTACATCGCTGATCTGGCAAACGAATCCACACGCTCGGAGCCAGCAGGTATGCTCTTAAATCAGTATCTTTGATTGAGCATGATGTTAATGCAATATCCGAAGCAACGACGTCATCAAAACAGAACTTCGCGATAACGATTCGATTCACATCGCTCAGTAAGAAACTCAGTAAGTCCTACCGTATTTCCTGGGCGAGGGCGAGGATATCCCTACACAGGTTCATAAAAAGAATTGCTTGCACCACGGTCTTACTGTAATACTGGCAGCACAGCACAGTAACGAAGTCGGAGTATGGCATTCATGTGCGGCTATCACGGAGGTGGTCCCTCGAACCGTGGCTGCTGTTGCCATTGCTACGCGGAACTTTACACCGGGCATTGTCAGCATATACTCAAAAGGACATAAAAGTGGTATTTCACGCACTAAAGAACACAAGTCAAGGTAACGCAACACGAAAGCACAGCCAAAAACCTGAGCCGACATCACGAGTCAACCGGCAGCTTCGTGGTCACACCTAAGCCTTTTTCCGCACTTGAAATCATTGCTCTTGCATTCATCGCTGCCAGCAGAGTGATCACAGCTAACGTACATAAAGATGAGATACAGTGAGCTTCAGAGAGGCCTATAACACTTTCTGGAAGGAAGTATAGGAAAGAAAATCGGTGAAACGCTGGCACGAAACAACACTGCACAGATGTAAACAAACCGTCCGCCATGAGCACCGCTGACTCCGCCGAACGCGGCCGGTCGCTCGCGCGGCGCACAGCCTTATGGGAAGCACCACGTGACCAACTTGTTCCGGCGGGGAGTTCTTTAAAACTCCCTGAGCGGAGTTCCCGTGAGAACAAAATTTTGAAGGCGGAGTAAATTCACGTCATGTCCGCCCTTATCCTCCCACAGCGGAGTGAAACGAGGAAATGCCGTTGTATTCCTCCCATACATCGGAGTAAATATTCAAGGATGGGAGTACATAGGGCACATCACCTTGTTATAATTCCCATGTGGGGGTATTTTCGTTTACAGTGTATAGGCGCGGTCTCGCCAAGAACGGCAAGTCGGGTGGTGTCGCCGTATACGTGAAACGCACTCTCACCGCAAACGCAAAGGACCTAGACCTACCGGTCACCACTCAAAGGCACAACGGAGAGCACTCGGCCGTCCGACTATCCTTCCACGGTGACAACAGCATCGTCATCATGACGCTGTATCTCAAACCCAACATCTCAAGAGAAAGCGTCGAACTTTACCTCGCAAGGAGCATGGTAGAGTACACCAAGACCTACAGACACGCGCCCTTCATACTCGCAGGGGACTTAAACGTAAACATACTGACAACCGATTGGCTGGTGCAGCACATGAAGGACGTATACTCTTTGCGATGCATTTCCCAAGATCACAAGCAACCCACCACCATCAGGGGAACGTGCATAGACCTCGTCTTCGCAAATTTCAAACTCGACCCTCTGCAGCAAGACCCATTTACGCTACACTTCACCAACCACAAAGCCATCGTCTTCAAGATACTGCGGGCACCGACGCTAGGAATCACGTATGATCTCCAAATAAAGACGCAACAACTCCGTACAAACGTCTCCTCTCTTCTCAATACATTCTATCACTCTAACTTTCATTGGGTTGTGTTGCCAAGTGAAACGAAACGGAAACTTGATGCGCACCCCCCGCGATGATTTCGCATCCCGCCATGGCTGCCCGTAGGGTGAGATGATGTGATTTTTACCGTCGATAGTTCGATAGTGACTCAACTAACGATAGTATCGATAGTACTATTGATAGTTCGGCATAATTACTGCTTATGCTTCGACCAACCTTCCCGATGGAAGCTGCCGTATATGTTTGATGCCCTAGTGGTTTTTCCTGGAACTCTATAGAACACAGGTTTTATATTCCGCTATAAGAAACGTGCACTCATTTTAAGGCCTATCGTGCCTGCCCGTTCCAAGTTTATGGTACCGATAATACAAACTTCATTAACACCCCTCATACCTGCACCAGTGTTCTACGCTACAAGTGCAGCAAAATTTAATTGATGCACGCGACAATTTTCTGCAGATGAAAGATAGCCTGAATCATATTAAGAAGGCCTATTTGCTAAGGGTCCATTCGTGAAATAACGCGCCATTCAATAATCCTGGCAAGCAACGCCTGTTGTAGCCCTCGTAATGTTGTTTTTCCTGCAAGAATATTTGGCATATTTGCGTTCTATTCACTATTGTGTGAGAAAGAAAACACAGAATATAACATGAGCGGCGTAATATAAAATTTGCTTATGAAACCTATCGATGGTGGGCGCTGGCTTCCAGCATATAGCCCTAGTTACAAAGTGTACCAGACACTTTCACTCACGTTTCTTAATTCTTCATTGTTAGCGATACAAAAATATAAATAAATCCTCTACTCAAAACAGTGAAGCTACATGGTTCAGCAATGCTTGTCTAGGAAGTGCTTCTACATGTGTATTCACTTTCTCTTTTTTTCACTGTCAACTTCTTACTAACGACTCCACGGGTAATGTCCACGGGTAATGTGAAGCTTACCACCAAGCTGAAAGAGGCTGCTTTTGAAAGGCTCCGCATCCACGAAAGATGTCGGTCTGTCCAGAAATATCGCCGCTTGCTTGACGAAGCACTCGTGTGCCATTTCGGGGTCTGTGATGACCAAGAAAGGCTCACTCCCCACGTAGACGCCAAACCGCTTTCCATGATCTTTTCTCCATTGCACGAATGCCTGGAAAAATGCATTAGCATGTCAGTTACCCTATCCGATGCCACCCACTTAGGTCACAATACTTTATTGGTCATGGCTTTTTCGGTACACCGCGTTATGTTGTGTTAAATTCAATTTAATATTTTGCTACAGTGCATCGGGAATAGCAATAAAAGGCCGCTAATTTGCATACAAAACCACTAATTCTCGTTTTCGTTTTTTCTCGCGCAGAGTTATAAAAAGCGATACTAGCAGATTGCTTGGCATAACAATTATTTATTAGTAATAATCAGATTGTGCTTGTTCTCGATCCTGCAGTCATTGCTTCAGCAGATGTCAATTGCTTCGTTTACAGTAGAATATAGCTGTCTGACACTAGAAAAACCATCAAAACAACATGCAACAAGAAGCGAATGCTAGAGATGGAGGAAGAGATCAGATAGAAGCGCAGGGAAGTTAACCAAGGTTGTGCCCGGTTAGCTACCCTACATACGGGGAAGAGGAAAAGGAGAAATATAACTCATAGACAGCACGGAACAAGACTAAAAGGATCCCCATATGCTGCATATCCCAGCAGCTAAAATAATGGTGGTCAACTACAGAAGTGTCTTTGCATTTGGCACCCATTTCAGTGCATGAGAGGAAGTTATTTGGAACGGCTCCTGGCTGGATGCCTTAAATCGGGAATAGAAATAAGAAAAGCTGGGAGAAGGAAGTTTCGAACGCAGATTTCGACTCAAACGTACCGAGACAATGCTTGCAATGAGCATTCCAATGCCTCGTGTTTTGAGGCCTTTTCCGGGTCACGCTATCCTACTGAACATAACAACCAGTTCTCGTCCTATTGCTAATGTTAAGAAGCAGAGGTTTCGATCTGTACTTGGCAGGCGGACTACATGGAAGCGCCGAGCACTGGTGGTTGATTTCTGCTGAGAAGTGACATGCCCCCCCCCCCCCCCTCCAAAAAGAAAAAAAAAAACAACTCGCCAAAGGCTTGGCGTGATCTTCTCCCACCACTTTTAGCAACAACCCTTAAAATTTGAGAATAGGAACACCTCAGCTCAACTTTATATTCGTGTGCTTTTAGTGGCATTAATCGCTTGCACGTCCGCTACAAAGGCACTCTAAAAATTCACAGACTGTTCTCACCTTGCTGTCCCGTCCTTGTCCCTCTTTCGCGTTGTTCACTTACTATGGTGAGTTACCGACTAGCCGCTTTAGTGACTGCTAAGTTCTAAGAAACCGAAGTATGGCATATTTTTTTCACGCACCTCAACGCGTCTGTGGTCCATCTGCTTCAGATTTCCCCACAAGAAGTCCGGCTTTGGTCCTGGAATTCCGAGGTCTTTGAACAACCTCAGTTTGCTGCGACGTTTTAGCAACCAGAATACGACTGTGGTCACGGCGACAGCAGCGATGACTGTGGCGAGAATTGCCATTTTTTGTCCAAGTAAAAACTGCAAAATAATTGATTATCAGCCATTTTCGAAAAAAGGATGGTTTATGTACACTGTTTGCGAAAATTAACGCAAAGAGTTGAGCTGCGCACATTAGCTGAATACGATATCTTATTTTTTTTTTCTTTCAAATTACTGACCGGCATCAGACATAACAGAACATAGTGTGGCTTATGAACAGTGGTGCTTGCAAGCAAAGAAAGACTGTGAAATTTGAAAAAGTACTGAAGTTAGAATTGTGATAAACAACTGTGCGTTGTCAGTCACCGTTTTCTCGTTCAAATTTGTCCTCGTTCAGCTTCCACGGTGTTCCTCCATGCAAACCTTTGTTGAGGAAACTATCGAAACATCGCAGGCTCTTTCCTGGTATGGCATTGTTGAACACAGGCGGATTTCACGATCAAGTGACAAGATGAGCGGTAGGGTGACAGTTTGATACGGCAGTGATTTCAGAGACATTCTGTCGTCTAATTAGTAGCCACAACCATCAAATACTTTACATTATTTGGGGGTTTCCACCGCGTGCACCCCCATTTAGCCAGAGCAGGTTACGATGCTATTTTGCATTCGGTCTCTCATATCCCTATTTTCTAAAAGCAAAGCTTTCTTTGTCTACCCACACCCCTCCTTGATTTTCTCAATATTCTTATATTGGGGCTGCCCCATCCTTCTGCAACTGCATATTTGCTACCGTATGCTCCCGGATTATGTGGGACGAGATTACTTTGACCGACAACTTAGTGCCTGTCATAAAACCTGTACACATAATATCGGCTCACAGGTATCTCTAAAGCACACGGACAGGCCGAAACTAATACACTACTCACTCCTGCACGTATACACCTCCTTCACAGCCCTCTGACAGAGGATCCCCCATCTTGCTGACATTGTGCCAGGACGCGAGAACATCCCTCATGTCCTCTGGAGTTGCTATTCTACTCTACCTCCCCTCCCACCCTCCATTGAACTCGCCCTTAACGGTTAACCCGACTACCGAATGGCTGACTCACGGAGCCAGCCTAAGAGAAGAACAGCACCCGACAGATTTCGTCAGCGAGACCCTGGACGGAGGGTGTTGAGTATCTTGCCACTATGAACGATAAAATGTTACCTCTCTCTCCGTCTCTCCATCTACAGATTGGGTCTATGCCACAGCGACACAGAAAAAAATATTGAAACCCTAACGTATAGATTAGGGCTTCTATAGTATTTAGATACTTGTCGTACTCCTCTGTGCACACGCCTCACATCACCAATTCGATAAGCATCAAACATCGTATTCGTCCTCGTGACATTTCTACGTCGACGTCTCTCACTGTGCCTCCGCGTGAACTGGTGTGTTCATTTCGGGATAGCTTGTGAACTGTACAGTGCGTAAGCGCAAGCACTGCGTGACCCTAAAGCTAGGACCTGCGCAGTGCATAAATATCAACGTTCAATGAGAATACACGTTACATTGCGTGAAAACAAAGCAGCCAACTATACGCAGCACGTATAATTAGTTGTACAATATTTAGTAAACCGCTTCACAATATCCTCGCCTCGTATAAATTTCGACATGTGCGATGGACCTGCATAGCTTTTTCTTTTGTTATCCCTATCCATGATCCATCGCAGTCCCTTCAATTCCCAAGAGAGGCCCGGTTTGTTGACTATAGACTCCTGGCTTCCTTTTTTCTACAAAAAAGTTTCAACGACACTACATGATTTCACACGACATAAGTAAAACGACGCCAAATACACTGATTAGAAAAAGGAGGGGTCCACTTACATCTCTGTCAGGGATGAACACTGAGGAAAATGCGTAAGCAGTTGTGCGGCGGCGCTGTCGTGAAGTTCATGGCGTAATAATCTGAGACATCAATAGAACACCGGATTGAACGCTTCCGACACAACAGTAAAGTATCGAAGCGTTCGCAGCAGCCGAATGAGAGAATTCGGGGAAAAAATAATCGTTGGCGCTTCGAAACTGGATAAATGCCAATGGTGGCTGGGACCAATCTCTGCCAAATCGGCATGGTCGTCACTTAAGCGACAGTTATTCTGGCGATGTTGGGAAGAGGTAAACACGCCTCGCTCGCCACGTCCGTGAGGGTTTTTTCGAACTGACAAGGGCGGAAGCATGGGCGACTTGGTTGAACATTAGGAATGGCAAAGCAGCGCACAGGCATCGACAGAAAGGAAACCATATATGAACACGCAGACAAGCGCTTTGTTTTATTGCTTCTACGTGCGTAGAGTAGCAGGCCAGATGGTATATATTCCGGCCGGCCTCTCTACATTTTCACATCAATAAACTACTACTTCTTCTACGTGCGTATGGCGTACATGCTGTATCACCCGGTGCACATATAAGTACAAAAACAGAAATAAATTAATGCAGCAATAGACAGAGAATATGAAAAAATACCGTTGAGGTGGAACTAAAAGCTGAAATATATTGCTGTTGTTGGAAAGTGCTCCATTTATTAGTGAGTATGCCTAAAGGTGTGCTGATGCATCTGTTTGGCATAGAAGTGAAGCGTAGTTTTACCTTTTTATTTGCTTTTCAAAAATCATAGAGGGGAGGAGGAGAGAAAAAGAGATGGCAGGGATGTTAACCAGAAATGTGTCTGTTTGGCTACCCCACTCTAGGGGACGGGAAAGAGGGAATAGAATGATGAGATAGAGAGAGGATGGGGGTAGAAGGGCACGGTGAGTTCGCGCACGCACGCGGATGGTCTGAGCAATTCAAAGGCGTTCACATAGCCCAGTCACCCTCAAGATAGACAACAGTGCCTTCACGGCATTGTGGGCCGAAGAGCGATGGGGAAGGTCTTCAAGTAGCACCTGGCAGTTGACAAGAACTTTATTGAAAGGTCCTGATGAAAAAGATTGGGGGTGCCGAAGGCACCCCAATGAAGTTCGTGGCTCCGCCCATGACAGAACCGGGAGCTGGTGGCTCTCGGCGACGTCGCGGGCCCTTTAGACGGCCTGTCGTTGATCATACAGAGAAATGCAGGCACTTATTGCACCTCAAGAAAAAGAGTACTAGTGGGTCTGATTAGTGATTATTATACAATCACGTGCGGGACTTCCCATACTCTTGTGCACAACTTCTGCACTTGTGGTTCCTATCCACAATCACAGCTGTGTATATCTAAGTGATATTTTACTGCCACGTGGAAGTTATGTACATGCGCTCTGTTTAGCGTCTCATTGAGGCAGCGACCAGTTTGCTCTAAGTATAATGTCTATCGCAAGTCAAGGGATACCGTGGACGACATTGCCAGCACAGACAACAAACCATTTCTTGTGGTTTTTATGTACACGCGCCTATGCCTGAGTTGATTGTGTTGACTTTTCTAGCAGAGACTAAGCAGAGCAACCGGGGCGAACAAAAGGTCGTCGATGTCAACCCGCTTCCCTTCCAATTGTGCGAAATTTCCTGCACGTGCAAAGTACGACTCTCTCTCTCTCTCTCTTTTTTTTCTTTATTAGTCATTGATAACACTTGTTCTTTAAATTGTGTGCTAGCGTTTCTCCATTACAACCATCAGGAGGAAATGCACTCAGACGGAAGGGACTATCTGCCTCATAAAGCTTTCCTGCTTCAGGTGCGAGCAATATTTTTTTGTTAATGATTTTGAAGGAGAGGTTGGTGCCTATGTTGTTGCGCCGTCGGCTAGCTCCTCTTCCCTGACGCGACTGTTGTGCCAGTAATGGTCATAAAAGAAACAACGATTGGAAAAAAGAACACAGACACATTACTTTGGGTACACAAAAGAAAGTTTATAAAAAAAAAAGCTTGCACGATTTTCCTGTTAGCCTTTTGGCAAGTATATAGACTTGGCACAGAGAAAAGGAAACTAACATTTTTATCCCATCCGCTAATTATTCTATCCGCCGGGGTTTAAGTGGCTATGGTGTTTGGCTGCTAAGCACGAGGTCGGGGGATCAAATCTCGGCTGTGGCGGCCGCATTTCGATGGAGGCGAAATGCGAAAACACCCGTGTACTTAGATTTAGACGAACGTTACAGAACCCCAGGTGGTTCTAATTTTTCCGGAGTCCTCCACTATGGCGTGCCTCATAATCAGATCGGGGTTTTATAAATGCCACGTAAAACCCCATACTTTCATTTTGTAAACGTGTGTGGCTGTTAGGCCAATTTATAAATACAATAACCTTATACATTTCCTTCCTCACACACTTCGAGCGATGACGTTACAAACGACTTACATCAGCGCCGCATCATCTCTGTGCACGTAACCGCGCCGCTACCGCCGGGGCATTTTCTTCGCAGAATATTACGAATGCACCGAGTCAATGCAGAAAAGCCACTTGTGTGAACTATTATTTCGCCAGTGATACAACTGTTCTGACCGAAAGCGGCAAACGCGAAACGAAAGCGCTCGTTTTCATTCCAATTTCTTCCTTTGAAGATAGCCAACGCGGACAGCGACACCACGTGACGTCACCTTACTAAACCGCCTAAAATTAACCCTCCAAAGGTTGCATAGCCGCACTTGACAAAAAAAAATGAAAAGAAAAAAAAGGTTTGCCTATCAATGGGTAGGCCAGCCTGTATGAGACACCTTACCCTAGTTCACGCAACTTTTATCATGTTTTTTTATAGAATTCTACGAAGTCAGAAATATTTTGCGCGTGGATATTTATTGTGCTAAAGAACACTTGTAAATGCATACGTTAAGGATTGCGTCATCTGTAAGCAGTGGCTGATCGCGAGGGATCTCAACGATTCCCCTATAGTGATCAATTTGGAACGTACGCTCTATGTATGAATCGAGACTCGAAGTTGCGTTCGCCGGCAGCGATTCCTTCAGCTACGACTCTGTCTTCTCTCCATATCGTGGGATCGCGACTGGCGGCAATCACGCTCGATTGAGTCCCTAAAATAATCTGGAAGTATCGCCCGAAGGCCGAAGGATTGACAGCGATAGCTTGGTTTAGCATTATGCTTGGACCCCTCGGACGTTGTTGAAAGTACACGCAGGTGCTACATGTTGGCGCACCGAAACATTGAAGGCCACTCCTGCTGCGTAAAAGGAACAGCGCGAAACGAAACTGTTATCTACGAAACGTTTAACAACGCTGGCCTGAAGAAGAGTGGGGCCAGTGGTGTTGCAGGCGTCGCGCCCTTGATCTTACCTGGATGGTGCAAGAGATGAGAGCAACGGGAAATTGTAGGCATTCGGAAGATGCTAAGCGTCCTTGGCGCGTCCCAACGCGATGGCTTGCACACTGGAAATTCTTAAGGGCATTCTATTCCATCTCTTGAGACATCCATCTGTAGAGTTCCTGACCTTAAATGGCTTGCTAAAAAAAGTGAGTAATGGTTAGGGTACCGGGATTCTGTGCGGGAGGGACCGCATTGAATCCGGCCGGCGGGCATTCTTATGGCGAAAGCCTTAGATCCCTGTTTCAAGGTCGCATTGTAAGGTACAGAAAGTCACCTGACAAAAGGAAGGCCAGAAGTGAACCATAGCATGTCCAGCCATATATAAGAGATGAATAATGATTAGCCAAGGTAATTAATGCTTCATTAGGGATTTAATTAGGGTGGATTAGGGTGCATTCAGGAGGATTAGGGTGCATTAAGGTCGATTAGGGTCGATTAAGGTGTATTAAGGACTGAGGAGGATTAGGGAGGATTAAGGTCGAATAAGGTGATTAACGTGTATAAAGGAGGATTAAGGTGGATTAGGGTGAATAGGATTAGGGTGAATAGGTGATTAGGACTGAGGTGGATTAAGGTGAATTACAGGAGGCTTTACAAAGATTTCGCCTTCGTGTCTCTTAGGCAGTAGCTAAAGACACCTGGGAATTTTTATAGATATTTCTTTATGTTTCTATACGTTTTCAGGAATTATAGGCCCATTAGCTTGCTTTCAGTATTGTCGATGTTCAGTATTGATGATTTCCAATATAATCAGGGCAACACTTGACTTCAGTCAACCAAGAGAGAGAGAAATCACTTTATTCTGCGATAAAAAAGTGCATCGACACCAAGAGGACAGACAGGCAAGCTTCAGGAAGGGATATTCTACAATGGAGCACATGCATGTTATCAATCAGGTAATTGAGAAATCTGCAGAGTACAATCAACCTGTCTATATGGCTTTCATGGATTATGAAAAGGCATTTGATTCCGTAGAGATACCAGCAGTCATAGATGCATTGCGTAATCAAGGAATACAGGAGGTATACGTGAATATCTTCGCAAATATCTACGAAGATTCCAAGATACCTTGGTTCTCCACAAGAAAAGTAGAAAGTTACCTATCATGAAAGGCGTCAGGCAAGGAGACATAATCTCTCCAATCCTGTTCACTACATGCTTAGAAGAAGTATTCAGGCTATTGGGCTGGGAAGGCTTAGAAGTGGGGATCAACGGATCTCAACAACCTTCAGTTTGCCGATGACATTGTAATGTTCAGCAACACTGGGGATGAATTGCAACAAATGATTGAGTACCTTAATCGAGACGGTGTAATAGCACCGTTGAAGATTAATATGCGGAAGAGGCAGGTAATTTTCAATAGCCTGGCAATAGGTAACTTTTTGAGGAAAACGCTGTTTTATGAATTGAAGCACAAAGTTAACTGGAACGCCCATGCATTTCGTCGGACACTTTCAAAAATTGTCACAGTTTCGCCCTAAGGGCGAAGCAATGAATGCGATAGCAACACATAGCAATGTCATACGAAGTAAGGTGAGCGGCTTTGGTAGCAATATTAATTGTACTTAACATGAGCTTAGTAAGTAAGCAGGTGTGCTGCGGCGTAGGCAGACAGACATGAAGAGAGACTCGATGACCACGACACGGCGCGTGTGAAACGCCTGCGCACCACGCTCACATCGGCAGCGGAACGAAGAACGCTGCCCACTCTCCGCTACGAAGCCGTTTGAGCGGAACGTTAGGGTGCGTCTACTGCTTGCTTTGTCGTTTTACAGCCATGCTGAGAGTGCGTGGCCGGCGTCACTGGAAGACCCGCGTGTCAAACAGTTTCACCCGAAAGGCGAAGCATCAATTGCAATAGCAAATTAGTAGAGAGCTATACGAAGTAAGGACAGTAGTTTTACCAGCTGTATAAACTTGGACATGCAGCAGCACCAGCAACGCGCAGAACTGTTGTCGACGCCGTCGGCGTTTTGCCCGCGTTCGCACCGAACGCGCGTGGCGTTGGTGACTGTTGCCGGCGCTGGAGCGGACGACCCACTTCAGAGTTCTAACGCTTCGCTACAATTACCCCGGTTGTGAAAAGGGAGCCGCCCGGCGACTTAACAGGTTGTCACCATGAGTTGGTCATGGTATATCTTGAGGCGCTCCACATTGACGATGTCGCGCCCTCGACGGCGCATGTCCGAAGATGGTTCAACAGGTTCGTTGAGGTAATTTACTGGGGACGTGCGTTCGACAACACGGTAGGGGCCTTCGTATTTGGGCAGTAGTTTCGAAAAGAGTCCAGTTGCGGTAGTAGGGACTGAGAGCCAGACGAGCGCCCCAGGGAAAAACGTGGGCGCAGAAGTGGTGGTGTCACCGCGAATGCCCTTCTGCCGCTCTTGTTCACTTGTGATAAAGGTCCGGGCAAGGTCGCAGCACTTTTCAGCATGTCTGGCTGTGGCAGATATAGGCGTATACTCAGACGTGTCTGGCCTGTATGGAAGGATCGTGTCGATTGTGCGCGACGGGTGGCGGCCGTACAATAAGAACAGTGAGAAGCCAGTAGTACTCTGAGGGGCGGTATTAATTGTAGGCGTAGGTGACGAAGGGCAGAATGGCATCCCAATATGTGTGGTCGGCGGCGATGCACACTGAGAGCGTGTCGCCGAGCGTGCAGTAAAATTGTTCTGTGAGACTGTTTGTCTGTGGGTGGTAAGCAGTAATTTTGCTGTGAACGACGTGACACTATTTGAGAATGGCTTCGACGACTTCCGACAAGAAGACACGGCCTCGATCGCTGAGTAACTCCTGGGGTGGACCGTGACGCAGTATGAATCGGTGGAGCAGGAAGGAGGCAACATCTCGTGCTGTAGGCGCTGGAAGGGCGGCAGTTTAGGCGTATCGCGAGAGATGGTCAACAGCGACGATGGCCCAGCGGTTACCAGCCAACGTCAGAGGAAGTGGTCCGTATAAATCGATGCCAACGCGCCCAAAGGGCCGGTTACGACAAGATAAAGGTTGTAGACCTGCTGGCGAGAGGTTCGGCGAAGATTTCCGGCGCTGACAATCGAGGCAGGAGCGAACAAATTTCTGCACGTACCGGTACATTCCCCGCCAAAAGTACCGTTGTCGAATTCGGTGGTAAGTTTTGTATACCCCAGAGTGCGCACACTGTGGATCTGAGTGCAACGATTCGCATATTTTAGAACGAAGACTGCGGGGTACTACCAGTAACCATTGGCGGCCGTCGGCACTGTAATTCCGTCGGTGAAGGAGCTCGTCGCGAACGGCGAAATGGTGGGCTTGACGACGCATTGCGCGAGTGGGTGATGTTGCCGACGGATCAGTGAGCAAGTCTATCAGCGAGACAATCCATTGGTCCTTGCGCTGTTCTGTTGCGATGGTGTGAAGGTCGATGGAAGAAACGGCCAGCTGAGTTCCTGAGCAGCGGGCGTTGTCATCGGGTAAGGGGGAGCACGAGAGGGCGTCATTATTTCTCCTATACCTTAACGAAATTGCCACAAATAAAGACGATGCGCTACAAAATAAAGTCACAAGATGTTGGGTAAATGAGCAATGAAACGGTTTCATAGGTTGTGAAAGCTAGAAACACTAGTCAGAAAACGACTTTTCAGGACTGCTTCATATTGTTCTTGTTCTCCATCTTTGTTATTAGTAGTATTCTTTACTTACATACGGGTGCAGATTGTTGGCACTGCTGAATTACGAGAAAGAGTCTGATGCCGTTGAATTCTGGCTTGGCATGCGCCTTCAATGGTTGGAGGAAGCAAATGTATATTACTTCTTGGTGGTGCCTAACAAAACCTCCGAGAAGAACTGGTAATTGAGATCCTTCTATTGGAATAAAATTTATCCTTTTGGGAGGGTGAAAAGTGCCTCAATACAATGACACTAAAGGTGTCAAGCTGATCGACTGACTTCCTGAAATACTTATTGACTCTCTCACAAATCTAAGCTGCCACGAACATGTGCTTCCCAGTCTTGCACCGCTCACTCGACGCTATCGCTGTCCTGCGCTCCAGCCTGACCCTCACTCCTCCTCCCGGTACGAGTATTACGCTAGGAACCGATAATGTTGGCGGCCCAGTGGCCTCATTGCACAAGGTTAGCCTAAAATCTCGAACAACTTCAATAAGCGCTGACTTCAGCGCCAGGAACCCTAACTTCTGACCTATGCACACCCTGGGCCCTAGTCCGAAAGGCATGTAGGTCCCATTCTGGCGACTTTCGCTGTTTTCTGCGGCAAACCTGTCTGGGAGGAACTTCTCAGGCTCTGGCCAAATTTCAGAGTCGTGATGAATGAGCCACGGTGTAACCATCACGTTGACACCGGCTGGAATGAACTGCCCACAAACAGTCGTGTCCTGAGAGCAACGCCTTATCAAGTACAGTGGGACGGGCGGGTAGAGGCGAAGTCCTTCGTAGATTACCATGTCGATTCTTTTTAGCCGATGCAGCTCGTTGAAGTTAAACTTGATGTCTTCTTCAGAAGCAAAAATGTCCTCCATCTCCTTGACTATTTTGTCCTGTTCGCGGGGATGTCTTGCCAAGAGATACATCAGAAAAGAAAGCGCGGAAGCCGTAGCCTCGGTGCCTGCCAACAGAAATATTGCCGCATTAGACGATATGTAGTGGTCGTCCAGGTATTTGTAGCGCCTGCTAGGTTTCTTTTGTGCTCCATTGAGGGCTTCTGTGGCCAGAAGCGTCTGAAGCACGCTGGGTTCTTTCGGTAGCTCTCCGGAACGGCGTAGTTCGATTAAGTGTTGTACGTGGCTCATAATGTTTTTGAACGCTTTAGCATGCTTTGTGAATGGATATATCAGCGTAAGGACAGAGCGTACCGCGGGTACCGTAAACGCCACTTCGATGGCTGAGTTTTCCATGTCCTTACTGACTTGCTTCAGGAACTCCAGAATTGGCTCGCTGCAGCCCTCCTGAGATTTCACCTGTCGAAGAAGCAAGCAGATTGAACTGTTGACGGGAAAGCGTTCCCACGAGTAGGAATACACATAGAAGCACATACCTTTTGCACCAGTACCGTGTTCATGAGGAAGTCATAAGAAAAGTCCAATGCACGATCGAACACTTCTACGTGTCCACTCCGCAGGCATATGGAAGATACCTTCTCCACAAATCTAGTGGCGCAAAGGTCTGCTACCGAAGAGAGATCCTTCATCCTGCTTGAACTGAAAGCGTAGTTCAATGCTGCCCTCACGTTCGTCCATTTTCTGCCTGGAAGCAAAGATAGAGAATACGTTATAAACAAAAAAAAAAAATCTCGCAGTTTCGCAAAAAAAAAAATGGTCGCAGTTTCACCCGAAAGGCGAAGCATCAATAGCGATAGCAAATTAGTAGAGAGCTATACGGAATAAGGATAGTAGTTTTATCATCTGTATAAACTTGGACATGCAGCAGCACCAGCAACGCGCAGAACTGTTGTCGACGCCGTCGGCATTTTGCCCGCGTTCGCACCGAACGCGCGTGGCGTTGGTGACTGTTGCAGGTGCCTCTGGGGGCGGCTCGGAGGTTTTCGACGAGATCAGAATGGGACACTCGTCGAGCAGCGTCGGAAAGCTTACCCACCTTTTTGCCTCACAACGTTTTTATACAAATACGCATTTGGTGCCGCAGCTAAACGCCGCCTCCCCTCCCTCCCTCCCGCCGTCCCCTCACGGACTTTCGCGCGACAGAAGAAGTCGCGTTTGCTCTCTATATATGGTGATTGTAAAGGAGGAAAGAGACGCTTAATTCTGCAGCCCTTCAGGGAGCACGGCTCAGAACGCGCGTTTGCTCTCCGACGCGCCTTGGCTCCCCGTGAAAGCGCGCGTCCCTCGCGGCCTTTCACTAAACAACACAGTGCAAGAACACATCGAAGCTCACCTTCTCGCGCAGAAAATGAGACTCATGCAGACCCCCACGGGCAGGAACACGCTGAAGATACTGGGCATGAGGGATGCTTGCAGAGAAATTAGCAGCACGGAAAGCATACCTAAAGATATTCGAGAGATCATTGAGATCAGCCCGATACCGAGAAACATGCATCCTAAAATACACAAGGCCAGAAGAAAGGCAAGATCGGAAGCACACGAAAGATATTTCGTGGGGAGAAAAGACGTGTTATACGTCGACGCGACCACATACAAGGAACACTCCGGGGCGGTAGTCAGCGTTGTTGATCACCAGCTTAGGGAAATCAATTGCGCTTCGATCAAAGGCAACAACATCCTCGAGGCTGAGGAAGCGGCAATCGCACTCGCCATCACCCACCAGGGCGAAGAGGCCACTACAGAAATACTTACGGACTCGCAAGAAGCGTGCAGAAGGTACAGCAGTGGACGCATATCCACTGTGGCCATCCGCATACTCAAGGGGAGAAAAGTCACCTTCTCGAGATGCTTTATTACGTGGACACCAGGCCATGAGACTGTGACAGGGAACCAGCGTGCCGACGCCAACGCCCGAGCATACGCCAACCGGGGGGCGCACCACGACGGGGAACTGGACACAGTCACCAGACGCTATGGAGCAACTTTAGAAAATCAAAGAGCCCTAAGGAGGATCTACCCCCCTCCCCACAAAGACCTTAGTAGAGAGCAGTCGGTCGCCTGGAGACAACTGCAGACTAATACATACCCCAATCTGAGTTTACTCAGCAAAATCTATCCGGCAACATATGACAATAAATGCCCGCTATGCGGGAACACGCGACGCTTTACCACGTTACATGGGCTTGCCAAAAACCAAATGTAGCGCCAGTACACAAAACACCAACACCGGAGCAGTGGGAGGCTGCGCTATCCTGCTCGAAGCCTGAAGAACAGCTCAAGCTGATCGACAGAGCTCGCAAGATGGCAAAGGCCACAGGGGCCCTGGACTGAGGGCTCCACCTACGCCGGGAAACCTCCTTTGTAAAAATAAAGTTTTTCATTCATTCATTCGCACATACAGCGTCCGGAGCGCGGCGCCGATTTCATCGCCGTTGACGTCATACGGAACCTCACGCCGACGGCAGAAATCCGCTTCTGGAGTGTCCATATAATTGCTATCGCCATAAAAGAGAAGCGCGGTTCGGTTTTTACAGCGAAGCTGTGGAGGGCTCACTCTTCGGTGGTCGCGTCCGGATGTAGAAAAAAATGTCACAGTTTCGCCCTAAGGGCGAAGCAATGAATGCGATAGCAACACAGCAATGTCATACGAAGTAAGGTGAGCGGCTTTGGTAGCAACAACACGCAGAACTGTTGTCGACGCCATCGGCGTTTTGCCCGCGTTAGCTCAAAATGCGTGCGGCGTTGGTGACTGTTGCTGGAGCCTCTGATATAAATAGGCACTTGGTGCCGCAGCTAAACGTCGCCTCCCTTCCCTCCCCCTCCCCCACGGCCTCTCGCGCGTCTGAAGAAGGCGCGTTTGCTCTACATATATGGTGATTGTAAAGGAGAAAAGAGACGCCTACTTCTGCAGCCCTTAAGCGAGCACGGCGCAGAACGCGCGTTTGTTCTCCGCCGCCCGTTCACTCCCCGTGAAAGACGCGCCCCTCGCGCCCTTTCACTCGCACATACAGCGTTCGGCGCGCGGCGACGAGAGGCGTCTCGTTTCTCCTTTACAATCACCATATATGTAGAGCAAACGCGCCTTCTTCAGACGCGCGAGAGGCCGTGGGGGAGGGGGAAGGAAGGGACGCGACGTTTAGCTGCGGCACCCCTCGCTCCTTCTCCGGCTCCGCATCGGCTGCAGCTGGACGGCAGCACGCAGCTACCGACTGGGACGAGCGACGTCCCCGGCCTGCAGCTCCTGCGGGGAGCCGGAGACGATCGAACATCTCCTGCTGGCCTGCCCGGCGTACCTCCAGCAGCGGGGCCCACTCCTGCAGGAGTTCCGCCGCCTGGGCCTCCCCTGTGACAAGGAGGAAGATCTCCTCTTCCCCGGCCGACACCACCTTTCTGCACTTCGAGGCGTCGTGGAGTTCCTTGACTCGTCAGGGCTCTCCGCACGCCTCTAAGGACATTTCTACAAGCGGGAAGGCCTCACGGCCTCCCACTCCACCCCGGGCCTGACCGGCCTGGCACAACACCCCTGCAGACTCTGCAGCACACCAAGGCCTTCCATCTCGGCCTGATACGTGCCGCCTATGCCTGCCGGTTTTGCTTCGCCCAGCCATGGCGTCTCCACTCTATCCCTTCTTTCGCTCCCACTTACCCCTCCCCGTTGGCGCTGAGCCGTGCTCCCTCAAGGGCTGCAGAAGATAGCGCCAACCTTTCCCTTTCCCTCAAGAACCACTTACCTACCGACGATTTCATCTCCAAATGACGTCATACGGAACCTCACGGCGACGGCGACGGCGACGGCGACAGCGACGGCGACGGCGACGGCGACGCCGACGGCAGAAATCTGCTTTTGAGTGTCCATATAATTGCTATCGCAATAAAACACTCTCACTGCATGGCCATATGCTGTATGTGCGAGTGAAAGCGCGAGAGGGCGAGGGACGCCCACTTTAACGGGGAGCGAACGCGACTTCCCAGTGGAAGGGGAGCGGTGGGCGAGGAGGGCATCGAGGCACCCTAGTCTGTGCGTGTGCGTGCCAGCTCTCCCACTGCGGCGCATGCGCGCAGCGCTGCCGGCTTCTGCCGCCCGTGCCGCAGACTCTCTCTGGGCGCCGGTCGGTCGCACGCACCGTTTCTTGAAAGCGATCTGCAACACGGCTCCTGCCTTTGTATGCGCTGTGCTTTCGCCGCTCAGTTTTCGTTGAAGCGATCGACCGAATGAACCTTCGCCCGCTGCTGCTTACGCGCTTGCTCACGCCAGGACAGCGGTTGTGTGCGGTCACACAAACAACGCGCACAACTGTTGTCGACGGCGGCGGCGTTTCGCCCGCGTTCGCACCGAACGCGCGCGGCGTTGGTGACGTGTTTATGAAGAACGTGCCAACCTTTGCCGTACACCCTATGGCAGTGTACCGTAGCGACCATAAGGCCTGGGTCCCTGTGGCCACTAAATAAATGAGAACTACCGGATAATATATATTTCTCATTCTTTAATAGTTCAAACAACCAATTACACCATCACATCTTAATAGTCATAATTGGAAATACATAATTCCTACCATAGTGCAGCTTCGCTGGTCTTCCATCGCCGCCCCTGTGGAAGGGCTGACAGTTCTTTTTTTTATGAACAAGTGTGTTCTTTGGAGGATGCCAGCACCTGGTAACCCTCCATGCCCTCGCTATTCCCCGCTATCCCCCCTGCCCCGTGCAAAAGAAACGGCAATTGTCAATACTAGCGAGCCTGCATGCAAGCGGTGTTTACAGCGCCAGCGCTTGTATATAGGCTCCCTAGGCAATACCGTTCGCTACAGAATATCTTTATCAGATCTGATTAAAGCCACAATTCAATCGGTATCTATTCGACTGAACTGTGGCTTAGAAAGAAAGATGTATTTTTTTCCTTGAGAGTAGTGCTGGCTGTTATTGACCTGGTATTTTTTCTCATAGAAGAAAAACAATGAAACTTCATTGAAGAATCGGAATAAAAAATTGGAGGACGCTTAAGCTTCGCCTTTAAGAGCGGAACGTGATAACTTTATCGGGCCGCGTTCGCATCGCATTTTTCTTTTAGTTGGTTTCACTGCAACACCGAACGTGGGAAAGCCACTTTACAAAGACCAAGCTTACACCGATCTCCTTAAAATCGGCTTCACTTTTAAACAGAAATGCATTGCTGGGAAGACGTTTTTTCAGGGGCAATATAAGTCGTCTTATATTAAAATTTGAAGGCCCCAGCACCCTTTTCATCATTTTATTAATTGTTTTCTATTGCTCCGCTGTGCGCGCGTGTCCAAACCGCATTACGCAGGCGAAGTCCCAGTTTGACCTGCTGAGGATGCGAGCGCCATCTGGATATTAATTTCGCAACTAACCTATCCGAGCGCGCTGCTGTTGGTATGGTATAAATGCCGGAAAAGGCGTTTGTGTTTCAATTTCCTCGTAACAGAATTATGTTTTCTTGTTCATTCAAATTACAATCCGACGCCACCATGTCTGTAGGTTGTGGTTAAGTTGTACTTTACCATTTTTCTGACGGATTTCACTGTGAGAAATTCAATTTTTGTTCACTAACACATTGCGCCACACGGAGGGCCTGCGCAGTCGTGGGTCGGGTGGTTGGGGATAATTTTCTCCAGCACGGACAGCGATATCCATGCCGACGCTGGATTTTCTGCGACAAGGAGCCCTTAACGCTATCGCGTTAAAATTCACGAATCACTGCAGAAGAATCAAACGTCTAGGGCAGAGGTACGGATGGCTCGCAGAGAACTGTTTCCTTTCTTACACTAAGTATTTCATAAGAGTTTACACAGTTCGCATTATCTGTACCGCAAACTAATAGAACAGGCGCATAGGATAGCATCAAAATAATTGCGCGTCTCTTGATTTAGGGGAGTATAAAAATCGTGTTCAATACAGGGTGCTTTTTTTAGAGAATACAGATTGCTTATAAACAGGCTATATAAGCGCCGCGAACGTGTCGTTTTTCCAGGTGAGTTCCTAGGTGAGGCGGACAGACTTTGCTGTATATAATAACGTGAGGTTCAGAAGACTAACAAAAACTATTGACTTTCTTAATAGTGCCTTAGGGGTAGCTATCTAAATCGCGAATTTGAAGGCAGTCACATTTTAATGCACTCTGACTTTTTTTATTTTGAAAGTAGCACCTAATTTGAAATATTTTTAATCGAATTTCAACGGTAAATCCTGGCAACATCGAAACCGAGCGCCTCGGGAGCGCAGGAAGGGCGGCCCGGCTATCATATCAGACCGGAACACCCTGACGACAAACGCAAGGAAGCTGTAAACCGAACGTCTCGGCTAGTCGCTGCAGCTACTGATTCGGCACGCTTTGCCTGGCAACCATGTGCGGCTGTATGGCGGGTCAGCATTTGCCGCGGCATGCTATCATTCAAACTTCACACCGCACTTCTTTACGGGGCGTTGCCGACTGACGCGCAGCGGAACGCCCTCAGTCTGGATATTGCCTTAATTGAGCTTTGGAATTTGATTACGAATATCTCGGACTAGGTGCGATTTTCAGTATTTTTAAAGGATAGGTGTGCATGAAAACGTCACTGCCTCCTGATTGGCCATTTAGACAACTGTCCCCAAGGCAATAATAAAAAAAAATTATGCAGAAACTCCTCTGGGCGCACTTAGTTGTCTAAGTGTGCGTAAGCATTGTGCAACTTGCTCATCTCCACGCAGCCATGTGCCGTTATCAGTGCTATGAAACTTGATCCGATCAACATAAACGACAGCGCTGCGGCGACACCAACTGCTGCAGACGGCGGCGCAAGGTGAATTGATGACGCAAGCAAACTACTACAGGTGGCGGTGCCAGGTGCACTGATGACCGTTCCAATCACTATAAGCCATTCTTGCTCTCTGGCGCATTGTCCATCCGCATCGAACCGTGATCAACTGTACTCCGGCGGCGGCTGCGTACGGCGCTACGCGCGGGCCCTATTAAGGGCGAAGCACCTTAGGACCGAGCCTTGTTCCTTGTTGTCCGTTGTCCGTAGCTCTGGTTTGCCTGGAGACCGCTTGGGGCGCTGCGGTGCACAAGGGCGTTCGTTCCCAACGTGCGCTCTCTTTCCCGACGCGCGCTCTCTCTCTCGTCCGTAGCTAGGGGCGATGCGGTGCACAAGGGCGTTCGTTCCCGACGCGCGCTCTCTTTCTCTCTCGTCCGTAGCTAGGGGCGCTGCGGTTCACAACGGCGTTCGTTCCCGTCGCGCGCTCTTTCTCTCTGTTCCGTAGCTCTGTTTTACCCGAATGATCCCCTGGTGCTTCGCCCACTCATCATCATTCACTTCGTGGATATGCGGTGATTTTTTGAAAGCAATCTGCGATGGGGACAAAGTGTAGCAAGAACTGATTGCTTCGTGTCCGCTGTGTTCTTGCCGCTTAGTTCGCGTTGAAGCGAGAAAGAGCATGAAAGTCAATTCGCTCGCTGCTGCGGGCCCTGTCTTTAAAAGGATCGTTTCACGTGACGGACGGACGGACGGTATTTCTCGTTGGGTAGGCATAGGAATGCTTACGCATTTAAACTTAGTAATGATTTTTAACAGCGCAGGTGCTCTTAGTCGACCCTTTACCGTTTGTCCGGTGTCACGCAGATCACGCGACCAGGAGAGGGTGAGAGCCACGCCGGGGGAGGGCAGGTCATGTGACCAGCAGAGAAGGAGAGGTGCGCTGGGGGAGGAGACAACCAATGAGAGGCCGCGCCGGGTGCGAGTAGGAGAGGCGATAAGAGAAGGTGTTTCTGTGCGGCGCTCCCTTTCTGGTAACGCGTAGAGCTGCTGTCGACGCCGTCCGTGTTTCTCCGCGTTCGCGCCGAACGCGCGCGGTGTCCCTGACTGTAGCTGATGCCTCTGGTGGCGGCTCGGCCGGTTTCGATCAGAGAACTGAACACTCGTCGAGTAGCGTCGGATGTCGCTGTCCCTTCTCGTCTCGCAACGTTTTAATATAAGTTCATGTTGTAGATCTACGTTTGCTTGTGTTTACGAAACTGCATCACGTGCAACACATGCACATGTAGCTCTCGTAACACACTGTGCAAATAACTTTAGCTGTTCGACCATCTCCACGGAGTGGAAGAGGCAGGGATTTTTTAAATTAGTCTTCTGACGCTCACGTTATTAGCGGCAAAGTATGTTCACCTCACGTAGGAACTCGTCTGCATAAACACCACGTTCGCTGCGGTCATTACATTTTTATTTAAAAATGTATGGTCTAAAAAGTTACAGTGACGTTTCACTTCATGACCGCGGGCTACGCGCAAGCGTATGTACGCCGCGAACATGAACAGTGAGCACCGCGGCGTCGAAGCACAAACGGAAAGGGCTTCTTCTTCTTTCCACTTCTTTCCACTGTGATCACGGCTTTAATTTTTGCATCATTTTTCATTTGTGTGTAGCTCTGAACATGTTATATGTGATTCTTTTTTTGTATTGCACTTGTCGCAAACTGAGCGGGGTAGATACCACCGTCAGGAGATTGAAGCATTTAGCTTCTATCTCATTAGGTAAGACCTGAACTAGAATCAATTTGAAATCAAAATTGATTCTCTTCTCCACCTCCAAGCGCTTTTCCCCTCCGGTGCTCGCTTCCATCGCGGCGACAAAAATAATTTCGCCGATTTCAGAGCCGGGGCATCTATACATTTCGCGTAGCACAACACGGCTAGGGCATCAAACCGAAAATGCCAACGTCCATCGAGAACATTGGCTGAAGAACGAACAATGATCTGTTGTCTGCCTTTCAAGGGGAGAAAATGCCAATGATATTCATGCTGAGCTGGTGGCAGAGGTATTGAAATGCAGAAAGCAGATCACTGCTCGTGTTTCACCGTACACCGCCACCAGCTCGGCATGAATATTCTTGTGCGCCTTGAAATGAAGAAAAATTACTGCTCCTTAGTGATGCATATCTATCGGTAAATTGACTATCGATAGCATCGATAGTTTTTTTGAAGCTATCGATAGTGTAACAAGGCTATCGACAGTATTATTGATACTACTAGCGATAGTGTCACTAACGATAGTGAAGTCAGTGTTACTATCGATAGTACCATCGGTAGTCCTTGTACGTCCTTGTATGCATAGCCGGCCATATCTTTAACTGACTCGCACGAGCACCGATTTACTGTGCCTCAGCACCTTACAATAAGAACAACCTAACAAATGACGATACGATATTCACGAGCTTTGTGAGCATGAGTTAACCTTGACCGTTTCGCAAGTTCGTTCAATCGTAACGCGTTGTAAAGCAGAAAAGAACAGCATTTACGTAAGCTAGCTAAAGATTTGGCCGGCTGCACACGTGTATGTACATTCGTGAGCAGACTTGTTTAGAGCACTGGAGTGGTGTGCTGCGGAACAAATCATAGTGCGCAACTGCTCTATTAATAGGGCAACGTGCTCGTTTCTTGCTTTTATGCAATGTAGCTTCGATTCAGCTTCATCACTGACCTTGAAACCCAGCAAGCACACGTGCAGAAGTAATAATTCCACTCGAATTCAGCTCAGAAGCAGGCGCGCCAAACCGTGCGTCTCGGGTCGCTGTTGCCAGCACAATGACATTTGCGACTTTATCACTTTATCCAGCAACTGTACGTAGGGTACATATCTGCAGAGCTCTGTGAAGGGTCGGGTAGACTGCGATGACGATGAGTCCTGTCATAGTTACCACCACCATATACCATGCACTCGGGGAACCAAGTTTATGCTGCAATGAGTTCGCGCGGTTGATTTCATACAATCGACAGTACTATCAAAATTACCATCGATAGCGCTATCAATAGTTTTTTTACCAACGATATAGTTCGATACTGAATCAACTATCGATAGTATCGATAGTTCTGCATCACTACTGCTCATGCTTCAACCAACCTTCACGATGGAAGGTGCCTTTTATGTTTGATGCCCTAGAGGTTTTCCCTGGAACTCTATCGAACACAGGTTTTATATTCCGCTATAAGTAAAGAAACGTGCGCTCATTTTAAGGCCTATCGTTCATGTCTGTTCAAAGTTTATGGTACCGATAATACAAACTTCATGAACACCCCTCATACCTGCACCAGTGTTCTACGCTAGAAGTGCAGCAAAATTTAATTGATGCACGCGACAATTTTCTGCCGATAAACTATAGCCCGAATCATATTAAGAAGGCCTCTTTGCTATAAGTCCATTCGTGAAATAACGCGCCATTCATTAACCCTGGCAAGCGACGCCTGTTGTAGCCCTCGTAATGTTGTTTTATTGCGATAGCAATTATATGGACACTTCAACCGGATTTCTGCCGTCGGCGTCGCCGTTGCCGTCGCCGTCGCCGTCGTCGTCGCCGTCGCCGTGAGGTTCCGTATAGATAAAATCTTCGCCGCGCGCCGTATGCCCGAGCGGAAGCGTGCGGGGACGCGCGCTATCACGGAGAGCGAACGCACTCAATCTCCCACGCGCAAGCAAGGAAGCGAGAAGCCAGCGCCGGAGGGAGCGGAAGGGGGGGGGGGGGGGCGCACTTCTACTCTGCCAACAACCGCGCTCGTCGCTCGCTCGCACCGTCGCTTATCTATCTCCACACGGCTCTGACCTTTATACGCCGTGCATTCGCCGCTCAGTTCCCGTTGAAGCGATAGACCGCACATACCTTCGCCTGTTGCTGCGGCGTATGCGCTCGCTGCCAGCGTTTTGACAGTCGTTGTCTGCAGGCATTCAGTGTGATCTATTCATGTTTGTTTGTGCGCGCTCACACCACGCTTGTTCAATCAGTTAGTAATAGTCGGGCCACATTTTCCAACGCACGCTACACATGCAATGCTGCCCGGTTCGGCAGTGCAGCGTTACAGGTGTGTCCCTTCGCACGCGCTGCCCACGGGAAGCGCTTCTCATCAACACCACCGTTTCACACGCGCCTTCTCGTGGTCATCGAGTCTCTCTTCATGTCGGTCTACTTACGCCGCAACACACCTGCTTACTTAATCAGCTCATGTTTACTACAATTCATATTGCTACCAAAGCCGCTCACCTTACTTCGTATGACATTGCTGTGTTGCTATCGCATTCATTGCTTCGCCCCTAGGGCGAAACTGTGACATCTTTTTTCATGGAAGAATGTTTGGCATATTTGCGTTCTATTCACTATTGTGTGAGAAAGAAAATACAGAATATAACGTGAATGGCATAGTATAAAAGTTGCTTACGAAACTTATCGATGGTGGGCGCTGGCTTCCAGCATATAGCCCTAGTTACAAAGTGTGCCTGACGCTTTCGCTCAGCTTTCTTGATTCTTCATTGTCAGCGATAAACAAATATAAATCGATAGAAACAATATAAAGAAATCCTCTACTCAAAACATTGAAGCTACATGATTCAGCAATGCTTGTCTAGGAAGTGCTTCTACATGTGTATTCACTTTCTCTTTTTTTCATTGTCAACTTCTTACTAACGAATCCACGGGTAATGTGAAGCTTACCACCAAGCTGAAAGAGGCTGCTTTTGAAAGGCTCCGCATCCACGAAAGATGTCGGTCTGTCCTGAAATATCGCCGCTTGCTTGACAAAGCACTCGTGTGCCATTTCGGGATCTGTGATGACCAAGAAAGGCTCACTCCCCACGTAGACGCCAAACAGCTTTCCATGATCTTTTCTCCATTGCACGAATGCCTGGAAAAATGCATTAGCATGTCAGCTACCATATCCGATGCGACCCACTTAGGTCACAATACTTTATTGGTCATGGCTTTTTCGGTACACCGTATTATGTTGTGTTAAATTCAATGTAATATTTTGCTACAGTGCATCGGGAATAGCAATAAAAGGCCGCTAATTTGCATACAAAACGACTAATTCTCGTTTTCGATTTTTCTTGCGCAGAGTTAGAAAAAGCGATACTAGCAGATTGCTCGGCATAACAATTATTTATTAGTAATAATCAGATTGCGCTTGTTCTCGATCCTGCAGAGTGATTGCTTCAGCAGATGTCAAGTGCTTCGTTTACAGTAGAATATAGCTGTCTGACACAAGAAAAACCATCAAAACGACATGCAACAAGAAGCGAATGCTAGAGATTCAGGAAGAGATCAGATAGAAGCGCAGAGAAGTTAACCAAGGCTGCGCCCGGTTAGCTACCCTACACGCGGGGACGAGTAAACGGAGAAAGATAACTCGTAGACAGCACGGAACGAGACAAAAAGGATCCCCATATGCTGCATATCCCAGCAGCTAAAATAATTGTGGTCAACTACAGAAGTGTCTTTGCACTTGGTACCCATTTTAGTGCATGAGGGGAAGTTATTTGGAACGGCTCCCGGATGAATGCCTTAAGCCAGGGATAGAAAGAAGAAAAGCTGGGAGAAGAAAGTTTCGAACGCAGATTTCGACTCAAACGTACCGAGACAATGCTTGCAATGAGCATTCCAAAGCCTCATGTTTTGAGGCCTTTTCCGGGTCACGCTATCCTACTGAACATAACAACCAGTTCTCGTCCTATTGCTAATGTTAAGAAGCAGAGGTTTCGATCTGTACTTGGCAGGCGGACTACATGGAAGCGCCGAGCACTGGTGGTTGATTTCTGCTGAGAAGTGACATGCCCCCCCCCCCCCCCCCCCCCTCCAAAAAGAAAAAAAAAAAAAACAACTCGCCAAAGGCTTGACGTGATCTCCTCCCACCACTTTTAGCAACAACCCTTAAAATTTGAGAATAGGAACACCTCAGCTCAACTTTATATTCGTGTGCTTTTAGTGGCATTAATCGCTTGCACGTCCGCTACAAAGGCACTCTAAAAATTCACAGCCTGTTCTCACCTTGCTTTCCCGTCCTTGTCCCTCTTTCGCGTTGTTCACTTGCTATGGTGAGTTACCGACTAGCCGCTTTAAGTTCTAAGAAACCGAAGTATGGCATATTTTTTTCACGCACCTCCACGCGTCTGTGGTCCATCTGCTTCAGATTTCCCCACAAGAAGTCCGGCTTTGGTCCTGGAATTCCGAGGTCTTTGAACAACCTCAGTTTGCTGCGACGTTTTAGCAGCCAGAATACGACTGTGGTCACAGCGACAGCAGCGATTACTGTAGCGAGAATCGCCATTTTGTCCAAGTAAAAGCTGTAAAATAATTGATTGTCAACCATTTTCGAAAAGAGAATGGTTTATGTACACTGTGTGCGAAAATATACGCAGACGCACATTAGCTGAATACGATATCTTATTTTTTTCTTTCAAATTACTGATCGGCAACAGACATAGCAGAACATAGTGTGGCTGATGAACAGTGGTGCTTGCAAGCAAGGAAATACTGTGAAATTTGAAAAAAGTACTGAAGTTAGAATTGTGATAAACAACTGTGCGTTGTCAGTCACCGTTTTCTCGTTAAGATTTGTCCTCATTCAGCTTCCATGGTGTTCCTCCAAGCAAACCTTTCTTGAGGAAACTATCGAAAAATCGCGACCTCTTTCCTGTTGTGGCATTATGGAACAAAGGCGGATTCCACGAACAAGTGACAATATGAGCGGTAGGGTGGCAGTTTGATACGGCAGCGATTTCAGAGACATTCTGTCGTCTAATTAGTAGCCACGACCACCAAATAGTTTACACTATTTGGGGGTTTCCACCGCGTGCACCCCCATTTAGCCAGAGCAGTTTGCGATGCTGTCTTGCATTCGGTCTCTCATATCCCTAACCGGTGGATAACCGGTGGACCATTAGGGTTACAGAATGGATACCAAGAGAAGGGAAGCGCAGTCGAGGTCGGCAGAAAACCAGATGGGATGATGAAGTTAGGAAATTTGCAGGCGCAAGTTGGAATACGCTAGCGCAAGACAGGGGTAATTGGAGATCGCAGGGAGAGGCCTTCGTCCTGCAGTGGACATAAAATATAGGCGGCGGCGGCGGCGGCGGCTGCTGCTGCTGCTGCTGCTGCTGCTGCTGCTGCTGCTGCTGCTGCTGCTGCTGCTGCTGCTGCTGCTGATGATGATGATGATGATGATCCCCATTTTCTAAAAGCAAAGCTCTGTCTACCCGCACCCCTCCTTGATTTTCGCAATATTCTTATATTGGGGCTGCCCCATACTTGTGCAACTGCATATTTGCTACCGTATGCTCCCGGATTACGTGGGACGAGATTTTGACCGACAATTTAGTGCCTGTGATAAAACCTGTACAAATGATATCGGTTCACAGGTATCTCTAAAGCACTCAGACAGGCAGAAACTAATACACTACTCACTCCTGCACGTATACACCTCCTTCACGGCCCTCTGACAGAGGATCCCCCGTCCTGCTGACGTTGTGGCAGGACGGGGGAACATCCCTCATGTCCTCTGGAGTTGCTATTCTACTCTACCTCCCCTCCTATCCTCCACCAACGCCTCTTTGTAGAGGAGGCGCTGCCTACACTGAACTCGCCCTCAACTCGAGCACCGAATGGCTGAGTCACGGAGCCAGCCTAAGAGAACAGCAGCACCTGGCAGATTTCGTCAGCGAGACCCTGGACGGAGGGTGTTGAGTGCCTTGCCACTATGAACAATAAAATGTTACCTTTTTCTCCGTCTCTAAATCTACAGATTGGTTGTATGCCACAGCGACACAGAAAACAAATATTGAAGCCCTAACATATAGTTTGCTTCTATAGTATTTAGATACTTGTCGTACTCCTCTGTGCACACGCCTCACATCACCACTTCGATAAGCATCAAACATCGTGTTCGTCCTCGTGGCGTTTCTACGTCGACGTCTCTCATTGTGCCTCCGCGTGAACTGGTGTGTTCATTTCGGGATAGCTTGTGAACTGTACAGTGCGTAAACGCAAGCACTGCGTGACCCTAAATCTGCGGTGCACAAGGGCGTTCGTTCCCGACGTGCGCTATCTTTCTCTCTCGTTCCCGACGCGCGCTCACTTTCTCTCTCGTCCGTAGCTAGGGTCGCTGCGGTGCCCAAAGGCATTCGTTCCCGACGCGCGCTCTTTCTCTCTCGTCTGTAGCTAGGGTCGCTGCGGTGCACAAGGGCGTTCGTTCCCGACGCGCGCTCTCTTTCTCTCTCGTCCGTAGCTCTGTTTTACCCGGATGATCCCCCGGTGCTTCGCCTACTCATCATCATTCACTTCGTGGATATGCGACGATTTTTTTGAAAGCGATCTGCGATGGGGACAAAGTGTATCAAGAGCTGTTTGCTTCGTGTCCGCTGTGTTCTCGCCGCTTAGTTCGCGTTGAAGCGAGAAAGAGCATGAAGGTCAATTCGCTTGCTGCTGCGGGCCCTGTCTTTAAAGGGATCGTTTCACGTGACGGACGGACGGACGGACGGACGGACGGTATTTCTCGTTGGGTAGGCATAGGAATGCTTACGCATTTAAACTGATAGTAATGATTTTTAACAGCGCAGCTGCTCTTAGTCGACCCTTCACCGTTTGTCCGGTGTCACGCAGATCACGTGACCAGGAGAGGATGAGAGCCACGCCGGGGGAGGGCAGGTCATGTGACCAGCAGAGGAGAGGTGCGCTGGGGGAGGAGGCGACCAATGAGAGGCCGCGCTGGGTGCGAGTAGGAGAGGCGAAAAGAGTAGGTGTTTCTGTGCGGCGCTCCCTTTCTGGTAACGCGTAGAGCTGCTGTCGACGCCGTCCGTGTTTCCCCGCGTTCGCGCCGAACGCGCGCGGTCCCTGACTGCAGCTGATGCCTCTGGTGGCGGCTCGGCCGGTTTCGACCAGAACTGAACACTCGTCGAGTAGCGTCGGAAGTCGATGTTCCTTCTCGTCTCGCAACGTTTCAATATAAGTTCATGTTGTAGATCTACGTTTGCTTCTGTTTACGCAACTGCATCACGTGCAACACATGCACATGTAACTCTCGTAACACTCTGTGCAACTAACACAGCTTAGCTGTTCGACCATCTCCACGGACTGGAAGAGGCAGGGATTTTTTAAATTAGTCTTCTGACGCTCACGTTATTAGCGGCAAAGTATGTTCACCTCACGTAGGAACTCGTCTGCATAAACACCACGTTCGCTGCGGTCATTACATTTTTATTTAAAAATGTATGGTCTAAAAAGTTACAGTGACGTTTCACTTCATAACCGCGGGTTACGCGCAAGCGTATGTATGCCGCGAACATGAACAGCGAACACCGCGGCGTCGAAGCACAAACGAAAAGGGCTTCTTCTTCTTTCCACTTCTTTCCACTGTGATCGTGGCTTTAATTTTTGCATGATTTTTCATTTGTGTGTAGCTGTGAACATGTTATATGTGATTCTTTTTTTGTACTGCACTTGTTGCAAACTGAGTGGGGTAGATACCACCGTCAGGCGATTGAAGCATTTAGCTTCTATCTCATTAGGTAAGACCTGAACTAAAATGAAATTGAAATCAAAATTGAAAATGATTCTCTTCTCCACCTCCAAGCGAGACCTTTCGTCAGCGAGATCCTGGACGGAGGATGTTGAGTGCCTTGCCACTATGAACAATAAAATGTTACCTTTTTCTCCGTCTCTAAATCTACAGATTGGTTGTATGCCGCAGCGACACAGAAAACAAATATTGGAACCCTAACATATAGATTGCTTCTATAGTATTTAGATACTTGTCGTACTCCTCTGTGCACACGCCTCACATCACCACTTCGATAAGCATCAAACATCGTGTTCGTCCTCGTGGCGTTTCTACGTCGACGTCTCTCATTGTGCCTCCGCGTGAACTGGTGTGTTCATTTCGGGATAGTTTGTGAACTGTACAGTGCGTAAACGCAAGCACTGCGTGACCCTAAAGCTGGGACCTGCGCAGTGCATAAATATCAACGTTCAATGAGAATACACGTTACATAGCGTGAAAACAAAGCAGGCAACTATACGCAGCACGTATAATTAGTTGTACAATATTTAGTTAACTGCTTCACAATATCCTCGCCTCACATAAATTTTGACATGTGCGATGGACCTGCATAGCGTTTTCTTTTGTTATCCCTATCCATGATCCATCGCAGGCCCTTCAATTCCCAAGAAAGGCCCGGTTTATTGACCATAGACTCCTGGCTTCCCTTTATCTACAAAACAGTTTCAACGACACTACATGATTTCACACGACACAAGTAAAACGACGTCAAATACACAGCTTAGAAAAAAGAGGGGTCCACTTACATCTCTGTCAGGCATGGACACCGAGGAAAATGCGTAAGCAGTGGTGCGGCGGCGCTGTCGTGAAGTTCATCGCGTAAAAATCCAAGACGTCAATACAACACCGGATTGAACCCTTCCGATACAACAGCAGAGTATCGAAGCGTTCGCAACACCTTATCCGGTGGTCCAGGAACGTGATTTGACTGCCACCTGGGTGCTGTCTGTATAGTTGTTAGGAGCGGTGCACTTCGACTGGAATGTGATGCTCGTCGTGCGCCGAATGACAGGATTCGGAAAAAAAAAAACATCGTTGGCTCTTCGAGACTGGATAAATGCCAATGATGGTTAAGACCCACCTCCGCCAAATCGGCATTGTCGTCACTTAGCGAAAATTATTCTGGCGACGTTAGGAAGAGGTAAACATGCCTCGCTTGCTACGTGTGTGAGGCTATTTTCGAACTGACAAGGGCGGAAGAATGGGTGACTTGGTTGGACATTAGGAATGGCAAAGCAGCGCGAAGGACATCGACAGAAAGGAAAACGCATATGGACACACAGACAAGCGCTTTATTTTATTACTTCCACGTGCGTATGGCGTATATGCTATATAACCCGGTGCACATACAAGTACAATACCAGACAGAAATAAAGGCAACAACAGACAGAGATATGAACGAATACCGTTAGGTGGAACTAAAAGCTGAAATATATTGCGGTTTTTGGAAAGTGCTACATTTATTAGTGTGTATGCTGAAAGGTGTGCTGTTGCGCATCTGTTTGACATAAACGGAAGCGAAGCGTAGTTTAACTTTTTTATTTGCTTTTCAAAAATTATACAGACAAATGCAGGCACTTATTGCACCTCAAGAAAAAGAGTACTAGTGGGCCTGATTGGTGATTATTATACAATCACGGTGCGGGACTTGCCATACTCTTGTGCACAACTTCTGTATTTGTGGTTCCTATCCACAATCGCAGCAGTGCATAACTAAGCGATATTTTACTGCCACGTGGAAGTTATGTACATGTGCTCGTTTTAGCGTCTCATTGAGGCAGCGACCAGTTTCCTCTAAGTATAATGTCTATCGCAAGTCAAGGGATACCGTGGACGACATTGCCAGCACAGACAACAAACCAATTCTTGTGGTTTTTATGTGCAACGCGCCTATGCCTGAGTTGATTGCGTTGACTTTTCTAGCAGAGACTGAGCAGAACTACTGGGGCGAAGAAAGCGACGTCGATGTCAACCCGCTTCCCTTCCAATTGTGCGAAATTTCCTGCACGCGCGAAGCGCGACTCTATCTCTCCTTCTTTATTAGTCGTTGATAACATTCGTTCTTTGACTTGTGTACTAAGCGGTCCTCCAATACAACCATCCTCTTGATCGTTGTACTCAGAGGGACTGCACTCAGAGGGACTATCTGCATCATAAAACTTTCCCGAGTCAGGTGCGAGCAATATTTCTTTGTTAACGATTAACGTTGTCGCGCTGTCGGCTAGCTTCTCTTCCCTGACGTGACAGTTGTGCCAATAATGGTCATCAAAGAAACAACCGTTGGAAAAAATGAACACAGCGACATTACATTGGGTACACAAAATAAAATAAAAAAGAAACTTCGCACGATTTTCCTGGTAGTCTTTTCGCAAGTATATAGAGTTGGCAGAGAGAAAAGGAAACTAAAATTTGTATCCCCCTCCGCTAATTATTGTACCCACCGGGGTTGCTTAAGTGGCGTTTGGCTGCAAAGCACGAGGGCGTGGGTTCAAATCCCGGCCACGGCGGTCGCATTTCGACGGGGGCGAAATGCGAAAACACCCGTGTACTTAGATTTAGGTGCATGTTACAGAACCCCAGGTGGTTTTAATTATTCCGGAGTCCCCCACTACGGCGTGCCTCATAATCAGATCGTGGCTTTAAACGGAACATAAAACCGCGTATTTTCATTTTCACTAATTATTCCATTTAACGTGCGTGGCTGTTGGGCCAATTTCAAAGTACAACAACCTTATACATTTCCTTCCTCGCACACTTCGAGCGATGACGTTACAGATGCCATACCTCAGCGCCGCTTGGGCACTGCCATCTCTGTGCACGTAACCGCGCCGCTATAGCGCCGGGGCATTTTCTTCCCAGAATCTTATGATGCGCAGAGTCAATGCAGGAAAGCGACTTGTACGAGTGTGAACTATTATTTCGCCAGTGATACAACCATTCTGACCGAAAGCGGCAGACGCGACACGACAGCGCTCGTTTTCTTTCCAATTTCTTGCTTTGAAGATAATCAACGCCGACAGAGACACCACGTGACGTCACCTTACTATGTGCTTAAAATTAACCCTCCAAAGGTTGCATAGCTGCATTTGCGAAAAAAAAGTGAAAAAAAGGCCTCCCTATCAAAGGCTAAGCCAGCCTGTATGAGACAGCTTACCCTAGTTTATGCAACTTTTATCATGCCTTTTATAGAATTCTAAGAAGTCAGGAATATTCCGCGCGTGGATATTTTTTCCGTAGTGTTAAGGCGCAACCAAGAACAGAAAAAAAAAGGATCAGGACAAAAATTTTTCCGTCCTTGGTTGCGTCTTAACACTACGGAACAAGACGAACCAACTAGCCCAGCAACAAGTCCAGGTGTGGATATTTCTTGTGCTAAAGAACAAAGTAAATCATCCTCTAAGCGCACTTGTAAATGCATACATTAAGGATTGCGTCATCTGTAAGCAGTGGCTGATCGCGAGGGATCTCAACGATTCCCCTATAGTGATCTATTTGGAACGTACGCTCTATGAATCGAGACTCGAAGTTGCGTTCACCGGCAACGATTCCTTCGTCTACGACTCTGTCTTCTCTCCATATCGTGGGATCGCGACTGGCGGCAATCAGGCTCGATTGAGTCCCTAAAAGAATCTCGTAGTATCGCCCGAAGACCGAAGGATTGACAGCGATAGCTTTGGTTTAGCATTACGCTTGGACCCCTCGGACGTTGTTGAAAGTACACGCGGGTGCTGCATGTTGGCGCACCGCAACACTGAAGGCCACTCCTGCTGCGTAAAAGGAACAGCGCGAAACGAAACTGATATCTACGAAACGTTTAAAAACGCTGGCGTGAAGAAGAGTGGGGCCAGTGGTGTTGCAGGCGTCGCGCCCTTGGCCTTACCTGGATGGTGCAAGAGATGAGAGCGACGGGAAATTGTAGGCATTCGGAAGACGCGCCAAGCGTCCCAACGCGATGGCTTGCACACTGAAAATTCTTAAGGGCATTCTATTCCACCTCTTGAGGCATCCGTCTGTAGCGTTCCTGGCTTTAAATGGCTTGCTAAAAAAAAGTGGGTAATGGTTAGGGTACCGGGATTCTGTGCGGGAGGGACCGCATTGAATCTGGCCGGCGGACATTTTTAAGGCGAAAGCCTTATATCTCTGTTTCAAGGTCGCGTTGTGAGGTACAGAAAGTCACGTGACCCAAGGAAGGCCAGAAGTGAACCAAAGCATGTTCAGCCGTCTATAAGAGACGAATAATAATTAGCAAAGTTAATTAATGCTTGATTATTGATTGAATTAAGTTGGATTAGGGTGTATTCAGGAGGATTAGGGTAGATTAAGGTCGAATTACAGGAGGCTTTACAAAGATTTCGCCTTCGCGTCTCTTAGGCAGTTGCTAAAGACACCTGGGAATTTGTATAGATATTTCTTTATGTTTCTATACGTTTTGAGGAATTATAGGCCCATTAGCTTGCTTTCAGTATTGTTGATGTTCAGTATTGATGATTTCCAATATAATCAGGGCAACACTTGACTTCAGTCAACCAAGAGAGAGAGAAATTACTTTATTCTGCGATAAAAAATGCATCGACGCCAAGAGGACAGGCAAGCTTCAGGAAGGGATATTCTGTAACGGAGCACATGCATGTTATCAATCAGGTAATTGAGAAATCTGCCGAGTACAATCAACCTCTCTATGTGGCTTTCATAGACTATGAAAAGGCATTTGATTCAGTAGAGATATCAGCAGTCATGGATGCATTGAGTAATCAAGGAGTACAGGAGGTATGCGTGAATATCTTCGCAAATATCTACAAAGATTCCACAGACACCTTGGTTCTCCACAAGAAAAGTAGAAAGTTACCTCTGTCCATTTTCCGATCCTCTGTCCACTCTGTCCATTTTCTGATCCCATGACACTATCTCCAGCCGCACCATAAAAACCCATGAACAACGATCAAAAAAAACTAAGACCGTACACTGTATTTTTTAAATGAAAGTGCGAAGACAGGG